>NW_007730271.1:37480-76115 GCF_000696425.1 Galeopterus variegatus | reverse complement strand
GGCTTGCTGTTCCGGGGTCCGGGTCTGGAGCGGGCGAGGCCCTGGGGGTTGGGCCCCGTGGGGGGTCAAAAAAAAAAAAAAAAAAGTTTAGTGGGCGGGGGGGCGGCCGGGTGGCGCACTGCTCCAGTGCGCTGCTTGGGAAGTGCAGCAGGCGCTCCCGCCGAGGGTTCGGATCCCACATACAGACCGGCCGCTCACTGGCTGAGCGAGGAGCGGGGGCAACACCGAGGGTTGCGATCCCGTTGCCAGTCCCAGTCCGGTACAGGCGCGACACTGAGGGTTGCGATCCGTTGCCGGTCACAAAATAAAAAAAAAAAAAGATTAGTTGGCTGTAAGTATGTGGGTTGATTTCTGGGTTCTCTACTCTTTTTTTTTTTTTTTCGTGACCGGCAACGGATCGCAACCCTCAGTGTCGCGCCCGTACCGGACCGGGACCGGCAACGGGATCGCAACCCTCGGTGTTGCCCCCGCTCCTCGCTCAGCCAGTGAGCGGCCGGTCTGTATGTGGGATCCAAACCCTCGGCGGGAGCGCCGCTGCGCTTCCCAAGCAGCGCATTGTAGCAGTGCACCACCGGGCCGGCCCTCTGGGTTCTCTATTCTGTTGCATTGATTTTTATGCCAGTACCATGCTGTTTTGGTTACTATGGCTTTGCAGTATAATTTGAAGTCAGGTAATGTTATGCCTCCAGCCTTATTTCTTTTTTTGCTCAGGATTGCTTTGGCTATTCAGGGTCTTTTGTTGTTGCATACGAATGCTAGGATTGTTTTTTCTATTTCTGTGAAGAATATCATTGGTGTATTGACAGGGATTGCATTGAATCTGTAGATAGCTTTGGGTAGTATGGACATTTTCAATATGTTATTTCTTCCAATCCAAGAACATGGAATGTCTTTCCATTTTTTTGTGTCCTCTTTAATTTCTTTCAGTGGTGTTTTGTACTTCTCATTGTAGAGATCTTTTACCTCCTTGGTTAAATCAATTCCTAGGTATTTTATTTTTTTGGGTGACTATTGAAAATTGGATATCCATATGCAGAAGAATGAAACTAGACCTGCACCTCTTGCCATATATCAAAATCAACTCAAAATGGATTAAAGACTTAAGTATAAGGCCTGAAATGATAGTTATTATAGGAAAACATAGGGAAAATACTTCAGGAAGCAGGACTAGACAAAGACTTTATGAATAAGACCCCAAAAGCACAAACAACAAAAGAAAAAATAAAGAAATTGGATTATATCAAACTAAAAACCTTCTGCACAGCAAAGGAAACAATCAACAGAGTGAAAAGACACCCACAGAATGGGAGAAAATATTTGCAAACTATACATCTGACAAGGGATTAATATCCAGAACTCAAACAACTACACAGTTAAAAAAAATTTTTTTTTAAAAAAAGATGACCAGTAAGGGGATCTTAACCCTTGGCTTGGTGTTGTCAGCACCACGCTCAACTAGTGAGCTAACCGGCCATCCCTGTATAGGATCCAAACCCAGGGCCTTGGTGTTCTCAGCACCACACTCTCCTGAGTGAGCCACGGACTGGCCCCTAAAAAAATTTTTTTTAAATGGGTAAAGGAGCTGAACAGACATTTTTTGAAGGAAGACATACAAATGGCCAACAGGTACATGAAAAAATACTCAACATCACTAATCATCCAGGAAATGTAAATCAAAACCACAATGAGATATCATCTCATCCCATTTAGATTGGCTAGTATTAAAAAGACAAGAGAATAACAAATGCTGGCAAGGATGTGGAGAGAGGGGAATCTTCCTGCATTGTTGATGGGACTGTAAATTAGCACAGCCATTATGGAAAACATTATGGAGGTTTCTCAAACAACTACAGATCTTCCATATGATCCAGCAATCCCACTGCTGGGTATATACCCAAAGGCATGGAAATCATCATGTCAAAGGGACACCTGCACTCCCATGTTCATCACAGCTCTACTCACAAAAGGCAAGATATGGAACTAACCTAAATGTCCATTGATGGATGAATAGATAAGGAAACTGTGATGTATATCCACCATGGAATGCTACTCTGCCATAAAAAAGAATGAAATTCTCCCATTTGTAACAACGTGGATGAATCTGGAGAAACTTATGTTGAGTGAAATAAGCAAAGCACAGAGGGACAAATACTGCATGTCCTCACCCATAAGTGGGAGCCAAGAGAGAAAGAAGGAAGGAAGACCACAGTGGTGTGTTGGACTTGCAGAGGGG
This sequence comes from Galeopterus variegatus, assembly GCF_000696425.1. NCBI lineage: Eukaryota > Metazoa > Chordata > Mammalia > Dermoptera > Cynocephalidae > Galeopterus > Galeopterus variegatus. The sequence continues at coordinate 73,882 of NW_007730271.1, read as the reverse complement.
GAGAACAGACCCAGGGTTGCTGGGGCTGGAAGGAGGGAGGGGGAGGGAGGTTAGGGAGAAGTTGCGTGGGGGACACGGGGAATAATTGCACTTTGTGATAATGGTGTAATGCCGATAGTATTGATCTGATCATCACGTCTTGGGCACAGGTGGTGACGGTCAGCTTTGTGCCCTATGAACATGCATAATCAATAAAAAAATAAAGAAAAAAGAAAAAGAAATCCTCTCCTACCCAAGATCATAAAGATTTTCTCCTGTATCTTCTTTTGAAATATTTTTTACAAGTTTTCACATTCAGGTCTTCAATCCATCTACAAGGAATTTATTTGTATATGGTGTGAGGTAGAGATCTAGTTGTATCTTTTTCCACATGGTGTTTCTTGTCTCAGCCCCATGATTTAGCCCATCCTCTCCATTGCTGCACGCTGTGCCCATGGTCACATGCCATGCCCCACACCTATGTGGGTGCAGGCTCTCTCGTCTTTAAAGTAGATCTTGATACTCGGGAGTCACTTTTTCTTCTTTCTCTCTTTCTCCTTTCCTCCTCGTTGCTCTCCCCTCCTTCTGTTGCTCCTCCTCCTTGAATTTTTATAAAATGCTTTTTCTAAATGCATTGAGATGATCACAAGATTTTCCTCCTCTAATCTGTTAATGTGCTAAGTTATGTTAATTGATTTTCTTTTTCTTTTTTAAAGATGACTGGTGAGGGATCTTAACCCTTGACTTAGTGTTGTCAGCACCACGCTCACCCAAGTGAGCTAACCAGCCATCCCTATAGGGGATCCGAACCCGTGGCCTTGGTGTTATCAGCACCGCACTCTCCCGAGTGAGCCACAGGCTGGTCCCTGTTAATTGATTTTCTAATGTTAAACCACCCTTGCATTTTATGGGTTAAACTCAGCTTTGTCATGATATATATTTTTTTGTATACAATTCTGGATTGGCTTTTTAGCTTTGTATTATCCTTATCTGGTTTTGGTATAAAGACGTTACAAAATGATTTGGGAGAGTATTTCCTCCTTTGCTGTTCCCTGGAAAATTTATCTAAGATAGAGATTATCAGTTACTTGAAGGCTCGATAGAATTCATCTGCAAAACCATCCAGACCTTCCTTGTTTTTGTAGACTTCTGCCCCGGCCCCCCATGGATTTTAAACTATTGATCCAATTTCTTTAATAATTATGGGACTGTTCAGGTTTTCTGTTTCTTCTTGAGTCAATTTTTTTTATTGTAGGTAGAAAACTTAACATAAAATTTACCATCTTAACCATTTTTAACTGTACATTCAGTAGTGTTAAGTATATTCACATTGTTGTGAAACAGATCTGCAGAACTTTTTATCCTGCAAATATGAAACTCTGTACCCATTAAACAACTCCCCTTTTCTTCCTCCCCTAAGCGCTGGTAACCATCATTGTGCTTTCTGTCTCTACAAATGGGACCACTCATATAAGTGGAATCATACAGTGTTTGTCCATTTGTGTCTAGCTTCTTTTATTTAGCATAATGTCCTCAAAGTTCATTCATGTTGTAGCATGTGACAGAAATTCCTTCCTTTTAAAGACTGAATAATATTCCATTACAGATTTATGCCACATTTTGTTCATCCACTCATCTGTTGACAGACTTGGGTTGCTTCCACCTCTTGGCTATTGTGTATCGTGCTGCTATGAACATGGGTGTGTGGATATCCCTGCTTTCAGTTCTTTTGGATATATACCCAGAAGTGAGATTGCTAGATCTTATGGTAGTTCTATTTTTAATTTTTTTTAACAATCTTCATGCTGTTTTCCATAGCAGTTGCACCACTTTACAATCTCACCAACAGTGCACAAGGGTTCCAATTTCTCCACATCCTCTACAACGCGTGTTATTTTCTATTTTTTTGGTAGTAATCATCTTAATGGGTGTGAGGTGGTATCTCATGGTGGTTTTGGTTTGCATTTCTCTGATGATTAGTGATATTGAGAATCTTCTACATGCTTGTTTGCAATTTGTAGATCATCTTTGGCGAAATGTGTATTCAAGACCTTTGCTCATTTTTTAATTGGGCTATGATTTTTTGTTGTTGTTGAGTTGTAGTTCTTTATATATGCTGAATATTAATCCCTTATCAAGTATAAAATTTGCAAATATTTGTTCCCATTCTGTTGCCTTTTCACTCTATTGATTGTGTCCTTTGATGTACAAAGTTTTTAAGTTTGATGTAGTCCCATTTGTCTATTTTTGCTTTTGTTGACTGCAATTTTGGTGTCATATCTAAAAAATCATTACCAAGTCCAATGTTATAAAGTTTCCTCCTATGTTTTCTTCGAGGAGTTTTATAATTTTAGGTCTTATGTTTAGGTCTTTTATCCATTTTGAGTTAATTTTTATATATATTGTATGGTAAGGGTCCAACTTCATTCTTTTGCATGTGGATACCATTTGTTAAAAAAGACTGTCCTTTCTCCAATTTGTAGCCTTGACACTCTTTTCTTTTTTTTTTTTTTTCCTTTTTGTCTTTTTTCGTGACCGGCAACGGGATCGCAACCCTCGGTGTGGCGCCTGCACTGCGCTCAACCAGTGAGTGGACTGGTCTCTATATGGGATCCGAACCCTCGGCGGGAGCGCCGCCATGCTCCCAAGCGCCGCTCTCTACCGAGTGCGCCACCAGGCCGGCCCTTGACACTCTTTTCAAAGATCACCTGATCATGTACTGGAGAGTTTATTTCTGGGCTCTTTATTCTATTCCATTGGTCTATCTGCCTGTCTTTATGCCAGCACCACACTGTCATATGTTATGTTTTACTTTGCAATCTCTTGAAACTAGGAAGTGTGAGTCCTCCAAATTCGTTCTTTTTCAGAATTGTTTTGAGTATTTGGAGTCCCTTGAGATTCCATATGAATTTCAGCACGAATTGTTCTATTTTGAATCTATTTTTGGTAAACAGTATTTTTCTAGGACATGCCTTTTTTATTGACTTTTTTGAATGTATTAGCATACAGTTTTTTTTTGTTTGTTTTATTTTATTAATTTAATTGTTATGAAATTTAGTAGGTAAAAACCAGGTGAAAATGCTTAGTATTAAGCTATTTTTGACGTACTAAACTGGCAGTTTCGTCTTGTTCAACCTAATACATATAAAAGAGTACATGCCACACATCCGTCCCCACCATCAGCTGGAGAACAGTGTTCCCAAATGCCCCTGAAGCAACCATGTACCCTTCTTTCTCCCTCCACAGAGTCAACTCCTATCCTTTCCCTGCTTTTCATGATACTTGTCCCAAATACTAATAATCCCTAAACAATATATTATTTAGTTTCGCAGCAATGTTTGTTTTAAGAAATTATTATTAACTATAGTCACCAAGCTGCACAATAGAGAGCTCTAGAAATTATTTATCTTATAACTGGAACTTTGTATCCTTTGAAACATCCCCCCATTCCTCCCATCCCCACCCCAGCCCCTGGCAACCACTAACCTATTCTCTGCTTCTAGGAGGTCGTCTTTTTAAAATTCCATATGTAGGGCTGGCCCGGTGGCGCACTGCTACAGTGCGCCGCTTGGGAGTGCGGCAGCACTCCCGCCGAGGGTTCGGATCCCACATACAGACTGGTTCCCGCTCACTGGCTGAGCGAGGTGCGGGCGCAACACCGAGGGTTGCAATCCGTTGCCGGTCACGAAAAAAGACAAAAAAAAAGGTAAAATTCCATATATAAGTGAGATCTTGTGGTATTTTTCTTTATGTGCCTGCCTTATTTCACTTAGCATAATGTCCTCCAGGTTCATCCATGTTGTCGCAAGTGACCAGATCTCCTTCTTTTCTAAGGCTGAATAATATTTCATTGTGTATATACACCACATTTTCTTGATCCATTCATCTGTTGATGGGTCCATAGGCTGCTTCCGTATCTTGGCTATTGTGAATAGTGCTGCAATAAACACGGGAGTGCAGAAATCTCTTTGACATGATGATTTTATTTCCTTCGGTTATATATCCTGTAGTGGAATTTCTGGATCATATGGTAATTCTATTTTAATTTTTTTAATTAATTTTTTTATTGAAACATAATTGGTTGTACATATCTGTGGGGTACAGTGTTGAATATCAACACCTGTGTGCAATATGTGATGCTATTTTAATTTTTTGAGGAATGTCCACACTGTTTTCCATGATAGCTGTACTAATTTACACTCCCGTCAACACTGTGCAGGGCTCCCTTTTCTCTGCTTTTCCTCCCCAGCACTTGTGATCTTTTGTCTTTTTGATAACAGCCATTCTAACAGGTGGGAGGTGATAGCTCACTGTGGTTTTGATTTGCATTTCTCTGATGATTAGTGATGTTGAGCAGTTTTTCTTATATGTTGGCTATTTGTTATGTCTTTTTTTGAGAAAATGTCTATTCAGGTTCTTTGCCTATTTTTAAATCAGGTTATTTGTTTTCTTGCTGTGGAGTTGAGTTCCTTACATATTTTGTATATTAACCCTTTAATAGATGTATAGTTTGCAAATATTTTCTCCCATTTTGTATCTCTTCACTCTGTTGATTGTTTCCTTTGCTGTGCAGAAGCTTTTTAGTTTGGTGTAGTCCCATTTATCTATTTTTTGCTTTTGTTGTCTGTGCTTTTGGTGTCATATCTAAAAAATCTTTGCCCACATCAATGTCAAGAAGCTTTTTCCTTAGGGCTGGCCGGTTAGCTCAGTTGGTTAGAGTGCAGCCTTGTAACACTAACGTCACAGGTTCCAATCCCTGAACTGGCCAGTGCCAAAAAATAAAACAAAAGAAGAAGCTTTACCCCTATGTTTTCCTGTAGTAGTTTTATGGTTTCAGGTATTATGTTAAGTCTTTAATCCACGTTGAGTTGATTTCTGTATACAGTGTGAGAAAAGGATCCAATTTCATTATTCTGCATGTGGATATCCAGTTGTTCCAACATCATTTATTGAAGAGACTGTCCTTTCTTGTCACCTTTGTCTAATAATTGACCATAAATGCTTGGATTTATTTCTGCGGTCTCTATTCTGCTCTGTTGGTCTATGTGTCTGTTTTTATGCTAGTACCATGCTCCTTTGATCACTGTAGCTTTGTAGTATATTTTGAGATCAGGTAGTGTGATTTGTCCAGCTTTGTTCTTTTTCCTTAGGTTTGCTTTGTCTATTTGGGGTCTTCTGTGGTTCTATACGAATTTTAGGATTGTTTTTTCTATTTCTGTGAAAAATGTCATTGGAATTTTGATAGGAATTGCATTGAATCTGTACATAACTTTGGGTAGTGCAAACATTTTAACAATATTAATTCTTCCAATCCATGAACATGGGATATCTTTCCATTTATGTGGGTCTTGTTCAGTTTTTTTTTAATCAATGTTTTATAGTTTTCAGTGTATAGATCTTTCACCTCCTTGGTTAAATTTGTTCCTAAGTATTTTAACTTTTTGTGGTTACTGTAAATGGGATTTTCTTTTATTTTTTAAAATTTTTATTGAATCAAAATTGATTATACATATTTTGGGGGTTCGATATTGAGATATGTTGATCAAATCAATATTACTAGCATATATATTGTTACAAATCATAATTATTCTTTATGCCCCTTGTCCAGTCTCTCCCCATCCCCCTCTCCCTCCCCACTCCCCCTCTAATTACCCTAGATTTCCTCTCTTCTGAAAGAATGATGTTTACTCTGTCAATTTGTTGCCTAGATGATCTGTCCAATGCTAAGATGTGTGGTCAGGTCCCCCAATATTATCATATAGCAGATGCTGCTTCTGTCACTCTGGAATGGGCTTTGTGGAGAGGGACATCCTCTTCTTTTCTTTATCTCTGCTGGTGACTTTCCTTGTGTCAATGCACTCCAGTAGCTGGTGGACCATCTGTGTGGAGGTTGTGGCATCTAGCTGCTTTCATGGCAGACATGGTTATGGTGTTGGCCGTGGTGGGCCACCCACATGGAGGTGATGTTTTTGGCATGCTCCTTGGCACTGGCAGTGTGCCTGGTTGTGGGGAGTGTCTGGTCCCGAGCTCCATGCTTCAGGTCCATGAGCATGCCCTGAGACACTGGTGTGGCATGCCTGGTTGAGGGAGGGGGTTCCAGTCCCCTTTTCTATGCCTTGGGTCCCCAGGTAAGCCCCAAGGTGCTGGCATGGTGTGCCTGGTTGTGGGAGTGGGGCCGGTCCCCTTCTCCATGCCTCAGGTCCCCAGGTGGGCCCCAAGGCACTGGCATGGTGTGCCTGTTGTGGGAGGGGGGGTCTGGTCCACTTCTCCATGGCCTGGGTTCCCTGGCAGGCCCCAAGGTACTTGCGGTGTGCCTGGATGTGGGAGTGGGGTTCAGTCCCAGGCTCCATGCCTCATGTCCCCCTGGCAGGCCCTGAGGCACTGGTGGTGTGCCTGGGCCAGAACTTATTTTTTGTCCTTTGCTTACTTTTTAAATGGGGGAACTTCCTGTGGGAACCAGTACTTGAGCTCTGTGGTTGAGCTAAATTGTTGCTTTGCTGCTGTTTCCCTAGGGAAGGCTTTTTGTGCAGCTTAGGGTTTAATGGTTGATCTTATAGGTACTTCCAGCTCTCCAGAGACCCGATGCACCTGGGTTTTGTAGAAACTCTGATCTGAGTTTTTTCATCAAACTGCACCCCATGCAATTCTGCATTCCCAACCAGTCTCCTCTGAGTGGTCCTTCACTGATTGGGGGGCAGATTGGCTGTCCTTGCTGTGCCCCAGTGTTCTCCAGGTGGGCCCATCTCCCCCACTGCCCGTGCTCCAAACACTTCCCAAGGAATGGTACCTTGCGATGACTCACCGGCCTCTGAATGGCTTCTCTTTTACAGCTGTTCTGGCTACTTGCTCCTGTGTGGATCCACAGGAACCCTATTAGTAATCTTGCTGTCCTGGGGATCACCAAGGCCCTCTTCTCCCCTGCTGCCTCCAAGTAACTCCATCTGAAGGGCACAGCTGAAGCTTCTGCCGGCTGCTGATCTGTGTGCTCAGTAGCTCCAGCCTTAAAGCAGCTGTGGCCCGAAACACTCAGAGCAGGTTTTTCTTTCTCTCATCGTGGTTTCTCCCACCTTCGTGAACTCTGTAGGTCCCTCCTCCTCTTCCCCTGAGCTCTGGTGGCCCCAGCTTGGGTTGTTACATTTTTTTTGGTTTTTCCTTTTTGTCTTTTTTTGTGACCGGCAACGGATTGCAACCCTCGGTGTTGCGCCCGCACCTTGCTCAGCCAGTGAGCGGGAACCGGTCTGTATGTGGGATCTGAACCCTCGGCAGGAGCGCCGCCGCGCTCCCAAGCAGCGCACCGTAGCAGTGCACCACCGGGCCGGCCCCTTGTTACATTTTTATAGTTGTAAATTGGTCGATTTGTGGGAGAGTGACGCTGAGGACCGTCTATTCCACCATCCTGGCCCGAACCTCATAAATGGGATTTTCTTGATCTCTTTTTTGGATAGTTCATTGTTAGCACATAGAAATGCTACTGTTTTTTTTTTTTTTTTTCTTTTTTGGTGACTGGCTGGTATGGGGATCTAAACCCTGGACCTTGGTGTTATAATGCCATGTTCTAACTAATTAAGCTAACTGGTTAGCCCTACTACTGATTTTTGTATGTTGATTTTTTTTTTTTTTTGTCCTTTTTGAGATCGGCCGCACCGCGCTCAGCCAGCGCACCGGCCATCCCTATATAGGATCCGAACCCGTGGCGGGAGCGCTGCTGCACTCCCAGTGCCGCACTCTCCCGAGTGTGCCACGAGCTCGCCCTGTATGTTGATTTTGAATCCTAAAACTTTATTGAATTCATTTATTAGTTCTAAAAGTTTTTTAGTGGAGTCTTTAGGGTTTCAATATATAAGATCATGTCATCTGCAAACAGTGGCAATTTTACTTCTTCTTTTCCAATTTGGATGCCTTAAAAAAAAATATATATATATATGTATATATATAGTATAGAAGCAGCAAGAGTTGGCATCCTTGTTTTGTTCCTGATCTTAGAGGGAAAGATTTTTCAGTCTTCCACCATTGAGTATGACCTTAGCTGTGGGCTTATCATAGATGGCCTTTGTATGTTGAGGCACATTCCTTCTATACCTAATTTGTTGGGAGTTTTTCTTTTTTTTAATCAAAAAAGGATGCTGAATTTTGTTAAATGTTTTTTCTGCATCAAGATGGTCATATGATTTTTATCCTTCATTCTGTTAATATGATGTATCACATTTATTTTTTTTAGTTCAGAATTTAGTTTAGTTCACTTAAATAAAGCAGCTGAGTGGATTTTTATCTTCTTTGCTGAAATTCCATTTTAAATGTGTATATGAAAACCAATTAAAAACCAGCATTGAGTAAATTATTGAAAAAACAGCGCGACACTGAGGGTTGCGATCCGTTGCCGGACATGAAAAAAGACAAAAAAAAAAGGAAAAGAAAAAAAAAAGAAAAAAGAAAAAACATCAGTATAAAACATATGTAAAGAATATGATACGTTGGGCCGGCCCGTGGCTCACTTGGTAGAGTGTGGTGCTAATAACACCAAGGCCCCGGGTTCGGATCCCACATAGGGATGGCCGGTTCGCTCACTGGTTGAGCGTGGTGCTGACAACACCAAGTCAAGGGTTAAGATCCCCTTACCAGTCATCTTTTAAAAAAAAAAAAAAAAAAAAGAATATGATACGTCATTCCTAGTTCAGAATTTTGTTTGATACACTTCACTGAAGCAGCTGAAAGTGAGTCATTTATCTAACTTACTAAAATTCAAATTTTAAATGCATACAAGAAAACTTATTGATTAGCAGCATAAAGAAATGATTTAGAAGCATAGTATGAAACTTATGTGATGGACAATGATACATCATTCCTAGTTGTGAATTTAGATTAATTCACCAAAATTAAGTACCTAAAAATGCATCTTTTATCTACCTTGCTGAAATAATGATTTTAAATGTGTTTGAAAACTCATTGAAAAGCAGCATTAAAGGATGATCTGAAAACATCAGTATAAATCTTATTTAAAAGAAAATGATACATCATTCTTCATTCAGAATTTAGTTTAATTCACTCAAATGTAGCAGCTGAAACTGCATCTCTCATCTACCTTGCTGAAATTCTGATATTAAATGCAGATATGAAAACCCATTGAAAACCAGCACTGGAAAAAAGTTCCAGAAACATCTAACCTATGTAAAACTCAATGATACATCATTTTTAGTTTAGTTTTTTTTTAAATCAAAAAAATGAAATTTATTGCTTACATTTTTAGAGGCTGGGAAGTCCAAAGTCCAGGGAACGCATCTGGTGAGGGTCTTCTTTAGTGGTGGGTTTACAGCAATGCAGGGGTCTCACGTGGCAGAAAATGGCGGAGCAGAGAGAGTGAGAGACAGAGAGAAAGGGAGGGAGCTCCTCGTGCCCTCTCCTTTTAAAGCCCTCAGAACCACACTCATGACCACCATTAAACCATTCATTATTGGGGCCGGCCCATGGCTCACTCGGTGGAGTGCAGTGCTGATAACACCAAGGCCATGGGTTCGGATCCCATATAGGGATGGCCGGTTTGCTCACTGGCTGAGCGTGGTGCTGACAACACCAAGTCAAGGGTTAAGATCCCCTTACTGGTCATCTTTTAGAAACAACCCCCCCCCCAAAAAAATCCCATTCATTATGGCAGAGTCCTCACAATCCAATCACCTCTTCAAGGCTCCACCTTTCAGTTACCATAATAGGATTTCCCACCCTCAACAGTCACAGTGGGGGCTAAGTTTCTAATACATAAAACTTGGGGGACACAATTCAAGCTTCAGTGAGTTTTGGGGGGACATAATTCAATCCACTACATTCCATCCCTGGCCCCCAGAACTCATGTCCTTTTCACATGCAGATACATTCATTTCATCCCCAAAGTCTTAACTTGTTTCAACTCAAAGGCCTAAAGTCCAAAGTCTCATTCGTGAATTAAAAACAAGTTATCTACTTCCAAGATACAATGGTGGGACAAGCGTAGGGTACATATTCCCTTTCAAAAAGGAAGAAATAGGCCAAAAGAAAGGGGTAACAGGTCCCAAACAAGTCAGAAACCCAGCAGGACAGGCATTAAATCTTAGAGCTGGTGAATCGTGTACCCTGACTCTGTTCGGCATCCTCTGTACGGTGGTGCAGGGGTGGGGTCACTAAGTCCTCAGGCAGCTCTGCTCCTATGGTCTCAGGTGATGCTTCAGCTCTTGCAGGCTGGCATTGCATGCTGGTAGCTCCACAACTCTGGGGTCTCCGTGGCAGTCCCGCTCTCACAGCTATACGAGGCATAGCCTTGGAGGGGTTTCTGTGCTGCAGCTCTAACCCCACATTTCCTCTCGACATTGCTCTAGGGAAGACTTTATGCTGTGACTCCGCCCCTGTGACAAATCTCTCCTTACATCCCCAGGCTTTTCCATACATCCTCTGAAATCGGGGTGGAGGCTCCCAAGCCTCCACACCTCTGGTATTCTGTGAGCCTGAAGACTTAACAACATGTGGACGTCACCAAGGATTCTGGCTTGTAGCTTCCAAAGCTGCAGGTCCAGCCACACTTGGAGCCAATTTAGCCATGGCTGGAGCAGTCAAAGCAGCTGGGGTGCTGGTGCTGGAAGCAGCTTCCTGAGGTGGCCCTGGGCAGTGAGCCGATGGAGGGAGCCTCAGGCCTGTTCCCCAAGACCATTCTGTCTTCCTAGGCCTTTGGGCCTGAAATGTAAGGGTTGGCCCCAGAGGCTTCTGCAGTGCCTTCAGGGCCTTTCCCTTTCTCTTGATAATCTCTTTCTTTTGTACCAATCTTCTTAGCACTATTGCATTTTCTCCTGAAAACGCTCTCTGCTTCTCTACCCCATGGCCAGGCTGCAGATTTTCCAAATCTTTACACTCTGCTTCCCTTTTAAAATCTTGGTGTATAACATTTATTGATTTGCATATGTGGAGCCATCCTTGCATCCCAGGGATGAATCCAACTTGATCATGGTGAATGATCCTTTTAATGTCCTGTTGAATTCAGTTTGCTAGCATTTCGTTGAAAATTTTTGTATCTATATTCTTCAGGGATATTGGCCTGTACTTTTCTTTTCTTTTCTTTTTTTTTTTTCTTATAAAAAGATGGCCGGTAAGGGGATCTTAACCCTTGACTTGGTGTTGTCAGCACCACGCTCAGCCAGTGAGCGAACCGGCCATCCCTATATGGGATCCGAACCCGGGGCCTTGGTGTTGTCAGCACCACGCTCAGCCAGTGAGCGAACCGGCCATCCCTATATGGGATCCGAACCCGGGGCCTTGGTGTTGTCAGCACCACGCTCAGCCAGTGAGCGAACCGGCCATCCCTATATGGGATCCGAACCCGGGGCCTTGGTGTTGTCAGCACCGCACTCTCCCGAGTGAGCCATGGGCCGGCCCTACTTTTCTTTTCTTATAGCATCCTTGTCTGGCTTTGGTATCTGGGAAATGCTGGCCTCGTAAAATGAGTTTGGAAGTGTTCTCTCCTTTTCAGTTTTCTGGAAGTTTGAGAAAGGTTGTCATTAGTTCTTTTTTAAATGTTTGTTAGAATTCACCAGTGAAGCCATCAGGTCCTGGGCTTTTCTTCATTGAGAAGTGTTTGATTACTGATTCCATCTCCTTACTCGTTATTGGTTTGTTTGGATTTTCTGTGTGTTCTTCAGTCAGTCTTGGTATGTTTCTAGGAATTCATCCATTTCTTCTCCAATAATTATCTTATTTGTTGGAGTGTGATTGTTCGTAGTCGTCTCTTATGATTGTATTTCTGTGGTATCAGTTGTGATGTCTTCTCTTTCATTTCTGACTTATTTGAATTTTCTCTTTTTTTCTTAGTCTACCTAAAGGTTTGTTGATTTCATCTTTTCAAAAAAACCAAGTCTTAGTTTTATTGGTCTTTTCTATTTTTTTCTAATCTCTGATTTCTTTCTGCTCTGATCTTTATTGCATTCCTTCTACTGACTTTGGGCTTAGGTTGTTATTTTTTTCTCTAGTTCCTTGAGGTGTAAAGTCAGATCGTGTGCTTGAACTCTTTCTTTTTTCTTAATGTAAGCATTTATCATTATAAACTTTCCTCTTAGAACTGCTGTTGCTGCATTCCCTAATTTTGGTATGTTGTGTTTCCATTTTCATTTCTCAAGATATTTGTTGATTTCCCTCTTGATTTCTTCTTTGACCCATTGGTTGTTCAGAAGGGTGTTGTTTAATTTCAACGTATTTGTGAGTTTTCCAATTTTCTTCCTGTTATTAATTTCTAGTTTCATACCAGTGTGGTCAGGAAAGGTGCTTAATACTATTTCAGCCTTCTCGAATTGGCTGAGACTTGTTTTGTGGCTTGCATATGATCTCTCCTGGAGAATGTCCTGTGTGCTCTTGAAAAGAGTGTATTTTGCTGCTGTTGGATGGAATGTTCTGCATGTGTCTATGAGGTTAATTTGGTCTATAGTGTTGTTCAAGTCATGCAACAATGTTTTTAAATTTATATAAATGAAACCATACTGTATATATTTGTCTGTAACTTGTTGTTTTCACTCCACATTACATTTGTGACAGACATCGAAGTTGATGCATGTAACTGTAGTTTATTCATGTTTATTGCTGTATAGTATTTCATTGTATGACTCTAACATAGATCATTTACCTATTCTCCTGCTAATGGACACTTGGGTTGTCTCTGGCTTTTGCCTATTATAAACAATGCTGCTGTGCCTGACTTTGTATGCGTAATGTGGTGTCTTTGCGAAAGTCTTTTTCTAGGGTCATGCCTAGGAGTGAAATTGTTAGGTCATAAATACGCATGTCTTCAACTCTGCTAGATACTGCCAGTTGTTTTCCAAAGTGGTTGTCTGTTTATATCACTCAGCAGTAGTGAGTTCCTTATGCCCCACATCACTGCTAACACGGTATTGTCAGACTTTTTTTAAAAAAGATGACTGGTAGGGGGATCGCAACCCTTGACTTGGTGTTGTCAGCACCACGCTGTCCCAAGTGAGCCAACCGGCCATCGCTATATAGGGATCCCAACCTGTGGCTTTGGTGTTGTCAGCACCACACTCTCCCAAGTGAGCCACGGGCCGGCCCTTGAGGAATATTTTCACTGGATATAGAATTCTAGGTTGACAGTCTTGTGTTTAGCACTTGAAAAATGTTAGGCCACTTCCTTCTGTCCTCCATGGTTTCTGATGATAATAAATACAATGTAATTTGAATTGTTCCCCTATGGTTACAGTGGTGTTTTTCCCATGCTGCTCTCAAGGCCATACCTCCATGTTGCTCTCAAGGCCATACCTATATAGGGATCCGAACCTGTGGCCTTGGTATTATCAGCACCACACTCTCCCGAGCGAACCATGGGCCGGCCCCCACTGTGGCTTTAATTTGCATTTCCATAGACCTTCTGTTCCACTTCTTGCCTTCCGCATGAGGCAGGGGAGAGATGTGGACATCTAGCAGCTTCTTACACAGACTTTCAATCAATCCTCTTGTTCTACAACCCTGCCCCCACACGGTTTTTTCTGAGCTATCTGCTGCCTCCAATTCTTGTGCAAACCGACCTCTGCTTCTGGCTGCCTCCCACCACTGGAAACAGATGCACAGTCCCACAGTGCATCCTCCCTATTTTCTGGCTGCAGAATTAGAGCATTCCAAACAGATGACAATTCATCGCTGACTGAGCACAGCCAGCATATGATCTAAGTAGTGTCATTCTTTGACTTCACTGATAGTCATTGAGCACCTACTGTGTCAGGCACTGTACTACTAGGCACTGAGAATTCAGTGTTCAACAAGAGGGACTTTGGGGACTGAGTCAGTAGGACATCGGGTGGTCGAGAATAGGATAATGAAGGAAGAGGGAGACAGAGGGTCTAAGATGATCCCCACAGTTCTGTTTGCGGCACCTGAAGGGAAATCAGAAAAGAAGCCAGGTTGGACAGAGATGACCATGAACTTGGTCTCTGGTCTGTGGGACAGGGATGCCTGGGGCATTCCAGGTAGAGGCACCCGGCTCCTTGGGCGTGGGTTTCATTGGACAATGCTACCAATCATAGTTCATTATCTTTTCTCGAAATTGAAATGCAGAGAACGCTCATTGAGCATGCGTTTTTTGCCATGTGGTGTGCAAGTTTTGGGGGTTTCAAAGGTGAAGGGCTCTCCCTGGTCTCCCGAAGCTCACAAGCTAGCAGACGAGGCAGACGTATAAGAGAAGGGAAAATAGGTACATCCCTGAAGAGCAGGCTTGGGTTCGGCTCTTAAGCCAGACCTGGGCCTGGGCGTGGAGCTGGCCCTGGCCTGGCCCAGCCAAACCCAATGGAATAAGATAGCAGAGAAAGTGGGAGAGTTGATCTAATTTGATGCTCTAATTTGACAGATAAATATCGAGGCAGTTTCTCCCACTGCTGACATTCAGGCACTGCTGATACCCGAGGGACTTCTTTTGCATGTCCTGTGCATTCTTCAGCTCAGAACACTAAGCCACCGAGAAACACTGGGACCTGGCACCCAAAGATGAAAGGTCACCTCTCTCCAGCGGCACAGACGGCTTTGCGGGAGCCACTGTGCTTGTGGTCCACCAGTGCAGGGAGAACCCAGGCTATTTTCTGGAAAGTTTTCTAAAGTCACCTTAACCGCTCTCCATATCTGGCAATGGGGGCTCTCATAAGAGAATATTCCTCATTTAAGTGTAGACTATGTTTTTGCTAAAAGGAAGTACAGCACCTTCATCTCGAGCAAATCCATCTTTCAAGGCAGGAAGTGACGAACAGAAGTTGCCACAGCTTCTGTGGGTCCGAGCTCAAAGCAGCCCGGCTCTGGCTTGGGGGGTCCACCCGAGGCCAGCAGGTCGGCTCTGGCTGGCTCTGGATGGTTGACGTTCCTCCCCGTGTGGGCCCCTCTGTGTAGGTGGCTTGGGTGGCCTTACGCCATGGCACTGCCTTCCCCTTCCGGAACTGGAACGAGATGAGGACGTCTGCTGTCACTGCTTCTTCCAGAGCGGTGGTGGCCTGATGGTTCTGCAGGCTGGAAATGCAGGACTGAGGTGCCAGCAGGGCTGCTTTCTGCTGGGGCCCCTCTCCTTGGCTGTGGCCTCACGCGGTCTCTCCCCTGCCGCCTCCCACTTTTTCCAAGTTTGCTCTGATCTCCTAAATCACTTCCCGCTCCTACGCTTGTCTTCCAGCTCCACCAACTTTCTGGGCACGTCCTCCTCTCATTTTCTGTTGTGAATTTATCCCCCTTTGCATCTCTAATCCCCTGGCTCTCATTTTGGCGGTGCTGGAGAGGCGAGGGCAGAATGTGTTCGGGCTCCCATAGGCCACCCAAAGGTGCCCCTGGTGAGTGAGATCGTGGTGGTACCAGTAGTTAGACCCCCTTTTCCTTTCCAGTAGTGTTTATTTGTATCTTTCTCTCTCCTTCCATTCTTTCCGTGTCATTTATTTCTGCTGTCTTTGTGGTTTCCTTCCTTCTACTTTCTTTGGGATTATTTTATGGTGGTTAGAAAAACTTGCTGCTTATTTGTTTTGAGGTGATAAATTCTCTCATAACTTCTTGCACTGTTTTCGTATGTGGCGTTTTCACTGTCTTTTGGTTCTAAATGTTTCTAGATTTTCATTATAATTCTTCTGGGACCAATGAATTATTTGGAAGTATATTTTTAAATTTAAATTCCCAAATGCATGATAAGACTTAATTTTACTTTTTAAAATCAATTTATGATTTTATTCTGTTGCAGTTCGAGAACACGGTCTGTATGACACCAGTTCTTTTACTATTTGTTGAGACCTGTTTTCTGACCTAGGACCTGGTGAGTTTTCAAGTTTGAGGTGAACTTGAAAAGAATGTGTAGTCTCTAGTTTTTGAATGTTTATTAAATCAGGCTGTTCAAGGGCCGGCCCGTGGCTCACTTGGCAGAGTGTGGTGCTGACAACACCAAGTCAAGGGTTAAGATCCCCTTACTGGTCATCTTTAATAAAAAAAAAAAAGAAATCAGGCTGTTCAATCTTTCTATATTCTTACTAATTTTGTCTGATTAAACTATAAATTCCAGTGTGAGGGGGTGTAATTTATTGTGGAGAATTTACTAATTTATTAATTTGTCCTTTTACTGCTACTTTCTTGCTTTCTATTCATTCGAGGCTCTCTCATTAGGCAGGTGCACTCAAGTTCAGAATGAATGATTTCATTGTGCAATGACCTTCTCTTTTACACCTAATAATGATTTTTGCCCTGAAGCCTACTTTGTCCAGTATTAACTTCTCTCTACTACCTTCCTTTGGACAGTATTTGTCAGGTATATGTCTCTTTCCATCTGCTTAAATTAGGGTTTGGTGGCAGAGCATGGAATCATTCTAGCTATATACGTTTCAAAGAAAAAAAGGGGGCATTATCATCAGATGGGGATGACCTACACCATCTTGGGAAGAGATGACAGAAGAGCTTTGAGCCCTCTAAATCTGCCACCTGTCCTGGGATCAGGAACAAATTCTAACCCCAAAATGTGGATGAAACGCGGTCTATCCCCTACCCTCCAAATGAGAGACCAAGCACCTCCTCCCCAGGCTGTCTACACCGAAACTTCAACCACCACCTGCCTGTCTGCTGGCCCAAGCCCCACTGAGGAGCTCCAGCTGAGAGAGCTCAGGCTGCCTCTCTCTGCCAAGGGCGCCGTCACCCACCCAGCCCTCCAGGCCCAAACCCAGGGTGCCTCCCTCTCCCCTCCCTTCCCCCAGGGTCTCCCCCCCACCATCTGCTCTCCTAACTACTCAGATCCCTCCAGGGCTTCAGGCCTCAGCATGGCTCGTCTGGGTGGCTGCAAGGTCCCTGCTGACACTCCCCTGCCATCTCTATCCATCTCATCAGCCAGCTGTCATCTATCCAACATGAGTCTATCTATAGTCAAACATATACCTGTCATCTAGCCACATCTAGCATTTATCCATCTATAATCAGTCATCTGTCAATCTTTTTTTTTTTTTTTCCTTTTTGTCTTTTTTACTGACCGGTAACGGGATCGCAACCCTCGGTGTTGCGCCCGTACCGGGGACCGGCAATGGGATCGCAACCCTCAGTGTTGCGCCCGCACCACGCTCAGCCAGTGAGCGGGAACTGGTCTCCACATGGGATCCAAACCCTCGGTGGGAGCGCCACCGCACTCCCAAGCGGCGCACTCTCCAGTGCACCACCGGGCCGGCCCACCTATCAATCTTTCAGTCTATGATCAATCACTTCCCTCTAATCCATCAATCCAACATCGATTTTCTATCTCTGTCAATGATCTACCATCTGTCCAGGACCTGTCTCTCCTGTATCTGTCATTGATGTAACCGCCTATCTATCATGCTCCATCACCTACCTGTATCTCTAGTCTTCATCTGTTTATCTGTCAATCTATCACCTATCTTCTGTCAATCTGTTTGTTGCCTTTCTATCAATCTATCAATCATCCGCTTATCTGTCACCTATCTGCCTCTCTGTCCTCTATCTGCCCAGCTATCATGTACATATCCAACGCTGGTCTGTCTATCTATAATCAGTCATATATCAATCCATTTTTCGACCTATCAGAGATGACGGACAAATGATAGATACACCTACCAATCGCCTGTCAACCTATTTTGTGAGGTGAAATTCACATATCATAAAATTTAAAGTGCACAACTCAGTGGCATTTAGTGTATTCGCAGTCATCTCTGTAGTTCCAGAACATTTTCATCACCGTGAAAGGAAACCCTGTACCCCTCAAGCAGTCTCCCTACCCTAACCCTGGCACCCACTAATCTGCTTTGTGCCATGGATTTGCCTATCTGGACATGTCATGGAAGTGCAGTCATACACCATGTGGCCTCGTATCACGTCTTTCGCTGAACCTGATGTGTTCGAGGTTCATCCACGTTGTAGTGTGTGTCACAGCTTCGTGCTTTTTGTGGCTGAGTGATGTTCCATCATGTGGCTATGCTGTGTTTTGTTTATCCATTTATCTGGCAACGGACACTGGTCAGCTGCTGGGAACATTTGTGCACCAGTGCCTGAGCAGCTGGTCTCAGTTCTCCTGGGTGTGAAGCTGGGGTGAGTGCTGGGCCGTGAGGGAACCCTGGGCCTGCTCAGCGCTGTCCGCCAGCAGTGCGCTCTGGCCTCCCTCCAATAACCCTCCACAGGTGGCCACTGGGCCTCCTGCTGCTTCCGGGCTAGTCCCCGGGGTCCCCTTCCCTCGCATTCGCGCACACCCTGTATGTAGCCCCCATTCACCCCTGGGCCTTTGCATAAGCGCGCCCTACTTCCTAGAAGATCTAGAAGCTGCAGCACCTCTGCTTTGTGTCCTGGCTTAGACATCACTTCTCCCCGCTGCCCCAGGCACCGGGCTCAGAGTCCTGCTTCGGCTCAGCCACTTTTTATGAAATGCTGTTGCGGGTCCTACTCCCCACAGCCCGTGAAGCCCAGAGCGTTTTTGACACTCACGGAGAGTGCTGGCTGCGGCCTGCGGTAGGAGGGCTGCGGCTGCGGTGACCTCTCCTGAGGGGCTCGGGGGTTAGGCCCGCTCCTTCCCAAACCCACCCTTTCCCCAACAGGCAACTTACTGGTCCCCTCCCTGTGTCCCCTCTGACCCCTGCCACACACTGAGGCAGGGCTGCATTTTCCACGGGAGCTTTTTACTGAGGGACTGAGGGAGGCGCCCGGCCCGGGGGCCAAGGGCCCGGGAAAGGCACATGGCGGCGGTGGGGTGTCCCTCTCGACGAGGGCTGGCTTTGCAGAGACAGCTGCCCCTGCTGTCCCCTCTTTGGCACTGAGCTGGGAACACGGTGCCCTCACTCCCGGCTGGCAGTGTAGGCTGGCAGGTGACAGGCGGCAGGGGGGGGGAGTGGGGTTGGCAGCAGGGGAGCCAGCGCCCTGGGTTCAGAGCCGGGCCACTTCCCCTGCTGGCAGGACGCTCACGCTGGCACCTAGATGCTACTAACGGGGCATCCAATAAATTAGGTGGTGGAGGGAGAGAGGCTGGGGGCCGGGGGCAGGACTACACTGTGTATACGTGAAATGTGAGCTGCTTTCTCCCCGGGCTCTTCGGGGCTACTGCGGGGAGAAGAGGGCGCAGACCAGGGGCCTCTGGCTGCTTCTGCGGCAGGAAGGGTGCCCCGTGGATGTGCCCTCAGGGGTGGCAACAGAGGGATGGACCATGGGGTCTTCGAGGGATTGAAGAGAGGGAATAACGGGGAGTTGAGTCTCAGGAAGGGGTGACCCACAAGTGCCAGGGTCTGCTCACTCCCTGCGGCTCAACTGCCCTGTGCAGGATCAGGACCTGGGGCTGCCCCAGCCCCATGCTCCCTCCCCAGAGAAAAGTAAAGGACTCATGGCCCTGAACAGGGCACAGTTCTGGTGCAGCAGCCCCTAGGGCGCCACCCACGCTGGCTGGCATCTTCTAGGCAGGGCAGGCTGGGGGCGCGGAAAGGGCGTGCAGGGCAGGCCTAGGGTGGGTGGGGGCTGCTGCTTCCTTCATGTGATCTGACAGCTTGGGGAGGAGTGGGGGCCAGGGGCCAGGGCCGTCTGTCAGGTGGCGGTGCCCTGGAGGACGCTGGGTGGCTGCCCGGGGGCCACTGCCTCGCCCAGGATCTGGCGGAGCTCCTGCAGGCGCCGCTGCATCTTGGGGATGCCCGCCAGCTGCTGCTCCAGCCGCTGCTTCTCCTCGGTCAGGCTCAGGCGGGTGGCTGAGTCCAGCTTCTCGAACTTCCAGCCTCCCTCCCCATCGAACTGCAGCAAGTGAGTGTGGTACTTCCTGGCCAGAGAGACAAGGGTGCCTGTTGGGGCTGTCCTCCTCCCTCCTGGATGGCACTGCTGTCCCTCCCTTCGCCCCCAGCTGCAGAGGCCGCCCCCGCCCCCCACACTCCAGGCTGGAAGGGGGTGCCTACCACAAGGAGGGCCGGTGCGTGATGGAAAGCAGGGCGATGCCTGCGTCCTTGGCCGCCTGGAAGATCTTGCCTTCCACGTCGATGCTCACGGCGCTGGTACACTCATCCAAGAGAGCGTACTTGGGCCTTGGGGATTGGGGGCCGAGTCGGAGAGGTTGTGGACCCTCCATTGCCCAACACCCTGGCCTGGCCCCAGCCCGCAGGGGGCACCCTGACCCCCTGCCTGCTCCCGGTGGCCCAGGCCCTGACGAGCCCAGGGGTGGGGCTGAGCTTCTTAGCAGCAGCTGCCTTCCTCCTCCAGGGGCCCAGGGAGCCTGCGCCCCAACTCAGCCTCCAGGGAGCACTCGGGCTGCCCACTTGTCCCTGCCACTGGCTCCCTGGATGCCCCGGAAGGCCACCGCCTCCGAGGGCTCACCTGTGGTAGAACATGCGGGCCATGCCGATTCTCTGCTTCTCGCCCCCCGACAGGACGTCCTTCCAGTCACACACAGCCTCCCAACCTGGGTGGGGGGCAAGGGGTTCTGCTCAACTAGACAAGCACTGGGCGTGCGTCTGCGGGGGTGGGGCTGGGGCCCACTCAGGGGAGCTGGTGGAACAGCCTGTCCAGCTGCACACCCATGCTCGCTCTGTGATACCTTAACAATCCAGAGTTGAGACCAGAACTGTGTCCCCCTGAAAAGATATTTTGGGAGTTCTAACCCCCAGTGCCTCAGGGTGTGACCTTATTTGGAGATTGGGTCTTACAGAGGAGATCAAGTTAGGATGAGGTCATTAGGGTGGGCCCAGATCCAACAGGACTGTGTCCTCACAGGAAGGGGACATGAGGACACACAGACATGCATGTGAAGAGACATAGGAAGAAGACGGCCATCTACAAGCCAAGCAGAGAAGCCTGGGACACACCCTGTCCTCACGGCCCTCGGAAGGAACCAACCCTGCTGACACCTTGATGTCATACTTTCGGCCTCCAGAATGGTGAGATGACACATCTCTGTTGCTTAAGGCCCCCAATCTGCAGTACTTTGTCACAGCAGGCCTAGTGGTGGCAGACGGTCATGGCGGAGAGCCCTAGGGATGGCCAGAGCAGTCTCCCCAGAACAGAGGCTCCTCACCCGTAGGGATGGAGCCCCATCTCCTTGCCCAGTGCCAGCGTCTTGGCAAGGCTCAGGTGGGCTGTGTGAGTGTGTGTGTGAGGACAATGATTCTTCAGGACAGCGTGGCAGAAACAGCTCCTCTTCTCCTACCATCCACTCTTCCTTCCCATGGGACTAGAAGTTCTAGCAGGGCACGGGGCCAACCAGAATAAAGATTACACTTCCTTGTGTAATCTTGCCTTGTGGCGATGTGTGACCATGTAACTAAATTCAGGCCAGTGGAGTATGTGTAAGTGTAAGCTATATGCGGTAGCTTCTGGAACCTTCGTTAAAAGGCAGAGGCATGCACTCTTTGCCCCTTTGGCACCCACTTCCTCCATCCTGCAGCCTGGGACGTAGATGTGATGGCTGCTACAGCCATCCTGGATTATAGGTGACCTGGTAGAAAAGGGTGGATCCCTGGAACTTTCATGGAGCAGGGCCGCCCCACCAATTGTGGCTTGCCTGTCTTGGGACTTCTACAGCACAGTAGGGTAAACTCATGAACGAGTTAAGCCACTATTGGGGAGGGGCGCAGTTCTGTTACTCATAGCTGAACTCAATCCTAACACGTTGTGATGGTCACCCGCAGGCCACGGGAGCCTCAGAGGACTGGAGGAGGGGTACATTCCCAAGCCCAGGGCAGCAGGAGCAAAAGAGGTAAGGCCAGGCCAAGGGGGAAGCTAGGGGTGAAGCTTTGAGGTAACCACGGCTGCTCCCCAGACTTCACCACCACTGCACCCCCTTTTCTGCACAAGCAGGTGACAACACCCAGGAAGAATCCTCCTGAATCATCAGATCCCCTGACGTTTTCTGCAAACCTGGGAAGCGTCTTTACAGGAGTTCTCTCTTTTAATGCTGCCACCACCACCGAGGGAGAGATCATTACCTGTCCTCTTCTATAGGCGAAGAGAGTCTCAGAGAGGTGAGATCTTCACCCAAGGTCATCCTGCACCTAAGTGGCTGCAGAACCCTGATGCCCAGATCTCACTAAGGAAGCTGGCCATGCCCTGCACTCCGTCCCTGCTGTGGCACTGCCCTTTCCTCCTCCTCCTCTGAGCACAATGGACATTGCAGACAAGCACTGTCCCTCCATAATCCAGCCTGTCCTTCTCCTGTGCGCTTGTCTTAGAGTCCCCTGTGACTCTGCTCTCTACACCCACATTCCAATCCTCTTCACAAACCTCCTGACAGTGGCCACCCCTGTACACCTGCTCACCACCATGTGGTCTGTCCAATCCCTTCCAAGGGCTTCCAATCCCTCTCAGGGAAGGCCCAGGCTCCTGCCTGGCCCAGAGAGCCCTCCATGAGCCAGCCCCTCCCTGCCACCGAGCCCTGGCTGCTCTCTGTCCTGCTGTCCCCTGCAGGGGGACTGCTCAGTGTTCTGCAGGTCTCAGCTCAGATCTCTCTTCTCTGGGAGAGGGTGTCCTGGGCCCCCCAATGAGGTGAGTACCCCTGCTGGATGCCCACTCATGCCACCTGGGGCCACCTGTTTACTGCTGGTCCTCCATGGTAGGCGGGTCCCTCAGAGGCCAGCGTCCCTGCCGCACCCCTGTGGCACCTAGCACTTTGGACTCCTGGATGTTGAGATAATTTTCATCCCTGGGGACCCAGGGGAAGAGTCTAGGGTGGAGGTGGCAGCAGGTGCCCTCATTCCTACCTCCCTCCCGCTGCAGGATGTGGTGGAGGTGCACAATGTCCAGGATGGCTTCCAGGTGGTGCTCCGAGTAGCCTTTCCTTCGCATGTCTGCCACGGAGTCCGGGTAGATCACCTGGTCGCGCAAGGAGCCCACGGGCATGTAGGGCCTGTGGGAGAGATGCGTGTCCACCAAGGGAAGGGACAGCTCTGCTTACCTGAGGGTGCTCTGTGCCTGAGTGGGCTCCACGGTGGGCCCTGGCTGCCTTCCAGGCAGTACACACACACCAACACATGCATGCACGTGCACACACATGGCCCACACACATCGGCAATGGACAAGTGACGGGCTGGGGCAGGCCGGGAGGGTGCAGGCACCACAGCCCCTCTCTGATTCTGGGACAGCATCTTGGTGTCCCCTCCTAAGGTGCTGATTATCTACCATTTCCTGGACCTCTGTTGTAAGCCACCTCCGATTGCACAGGTAGGAAGAGGCGGGGGAAGAGACAGGGAACAGGGCCCGTCCCCGCCCCTGCCCTCCTGCGGCGCCTCCTCACCTCTGAGGGATGTAGAACATGCGCTGCGGCGGGGGCTTGTAGAGCACGCCGCCGTACGTGGGCCACAGCCCGCCGAGGATCCGGAACAGGGAGCTCTTGCCGCAGCCGTTGGGGCCCGTGATGAGCAGGTGCATGCCTTCCTCCACCTGCAGAGGCAGCAGGCGTGGCACCCGGGCACGGGCCTCCTCCCCGGCCTCGGAGAGCTCCCTATGCCCGGGGCCACTCTCCATCTCTTGGTGGGGACTGCTGGGCCTGAGAGATGGGGTCCTGTGTCCAGAGCCCTAACTGAACGCCTGACCCAGGACATAGGGAAATGGACAAGACACGGCCCTGTCACCAAAGGCTCTGACATGCACAGAGAGCACGGGGCCAGCATGAGAGGAAGGGCCTGTTCTGCCACAACTGAATGAATGGGTGTGTTCCAAGACAGTAAATGTCACCCTCAATCCTCTTCGACTCCCACTTCACTGGGAATCCAAACACAGCTCTTTTAGAAATGGCCCTGGGGAAGGCACTTTCTTCATGGTTCTAGACTTACAGTATAAACCCAGTGCTGATCTCCCTGCCCCCCATGGCCTTCTCTGCCTTCATGGGTGCCAGGGTACCACAGATGCTGCTGTGGCCCCTGGGCTCAGCGTCAAGGACCTCAGGCTCCCCAGTTACCCGATTACATGATCCCCACTGGAGTTATGGAAACACCTGGTGTAGGAAAAATGCTGCCCCATGTGCAGGTAGGAGGGAGACTGCTACCTTCTCCTACTGGATTCCCATTGAGCACTGATGATGCCTGAGCATGGGGCATGGAGTCAGGGCACCTTGCGGCAGAGACCACCCTGGCCACCACCACCACCATCACGCTGAGTCCCTTCCCTCTCTCAGTGTGTTTCCTTATCTGTGAAATCAGTGCTAGCAATGTACAGGGCTCCTGGGAAGATCTGAGGTCATGGCTTTGGCTGCACTTCGGCAGTGTTATGGGTTGATTTGTGTCCCCCCAATTCATATGTTGAAGTCCTAGCCCCCAGTACCTGAGAATGTGACCTAATTTGGAAATAGGGTCGTTACAGGTGTAATGAGCTGAATTCACATGAAGTCCTACTGGAGTAGGGTGGGCTCCTACTCCAATCCAACTGTGTCCCTATAAAAAGGGGAAATTTGGACATGCACACAAAGAGGGAGGAGGCCATGTGAAGACAGAGGCAGAGGTCAGGGTGATGCAGCAGAAGCCAAGGAACAGCAAAGGTCGCCAGCAGACCAGAAGCTGGAGAGAGGCCTGGCTCAGATTCTCCCTCACGGCCCTCACAAGGAACCCACTCTGCTGACACCAGGAACACCTGGGTGACCCTTGGCCAATCCTGGTAATCACTAGTCTCTTTTATCAGTTCTGACTATCGCCCCAGAACAAATAGTCAAGAGGCACGTTTGCCTCTCACCTTGACCTTGGCCCCCACCTGCCACATAGATCTGGGGACAATGGCAGCACAGGCATGTGGAAAGCCAAGGGCTTGGTCTAGTGGACGTGGATGGCCCAGCACCTGGGCTGTGCACCCTGGCCCCATCCACTCGGCCCGGCGCAGCCAGCACTTCTAGGGCAAGTGCCCTTCTCCCACTCAACCTACCCTGATGTTCAGGCTGGCCACCACCACCTCTCCTGCAGGCGTGACAACAGGGATGTTCTCACAGATGATCCCCTGCTCCACATCCACCACCTGGCCTGCAGGGAGAATGCAGGGAGGGAGGAGAAAGAGAAACTGTGCTCCCTGTGCGTTCTGGTGGGTTCTTATGCCCCTGATGCCCTCCCTTGCTTCCCCAGGTGCTCGCTTACCCACCCCGGATAGCATGCCAGTGGGTTTCCAATAAGCATCATGCAGTCCAGGGCCCCTTGTGGATACAGCCAGGTCTCTCAACAAGCCGACCCTCCCCAGCGTCTAGTACTGTGCTCTGGGCTGCCCCTCTCTGATCCTCTGGAACCTGGGGCATCACGTCTCTACTCCTGCTGTGCAGCCCTCCCCTCCTAATGCCTGGGCCACTCTTCTGCAGCACCTAGCTCCTACTGCAGCTGCAGCTGCTGGACAAGCTCTCCCTCGCCTGCACACTGTCTGCAGCTTTCTCTTGCTGCCCTGCGTGACTGAGTGATCCCCTGCACTCAGGGCCACATCCCCCTCTTTTTCAATCAATAATCCAGGCCAGGGCCCTCAGAAGGGCGAATCAGCAGGTTGGCTGGCAGTGACTACTCTGGGAAGGTAGGCCGATGCACTGGCAACCTTCCCAGGAAACCCTCCCCAACGGCCCAGCTCAACCTCAAAGACCCTGCTGTACAGCCCTGCCCTCCTGGTTCAACTGGGATGGGCCAGGGGTACACAGTGGTCCCTGAGTGTCGGAGTGGGTATGGGAGGAGCTGGGGCACCTGCAGTAGAAAGTCAGGGACAAGAAGAGGTACTCTGCAGGGAGGGGATGACCTTACCTCGGATCTTCAGGGGCCCCTCCACGCGGACACCAGACCGTACCATGGCCCTGGACCCCACCTGAGCAACCTCTGGCTCCCCGGGTCTCTTGAAACGACAGTGCTGGACATCTTCAAATACCTGGAACATCTCGTGAACCCGGGCCGTGTAACCAGCCAGCTCTGTCACCTGTGGGGAGGGTGAGCCTGGCTCAGCTCCTGCCAGCTGGGGAGGAGGGCCATGGCAAAGGTGGGGGCTGGGCCATGGGTACCTCCTTATAGGACGACATGATCCGCTCAATGGCGTCTGCTGCCGCTGTGAGGAGGTTGCGGGCGATGGTGAAGGCTTCTGTGCGCTCGCTTACCAGCTCCTCGTCCCTCTTCTCCAAGACTGCCTTCTTCATGGCCTCTGAGTCTGTGACAACACGAGGGGTGGTGGGGAGGGGCACAGACAGTGGAAAGTCATAGCAAGCCACCAGGGGAAAGACCAGTCTCTTCAGCAAACGGTGCTGCAAGAAGGTGACCCCTGCCTCATGCCACGCATACTAGCTAACTCAGAGTGGCTTGTGGGCTGCTGTGTAAGTGCCCAAACTATAACATGCTTAGAGGAAAACAGGGGTAAAGCTTTGTGAACTTGGATATGGCAATGGTTCCTTAACTATGACACCAAAAGCACAAGCAACAAAAGAAAAACATCAATTGATTGAGCTTCATCAAAATGAAATATTTTGGTGCACCAAAGGACAACATCAAGAAAGTGAAAAGACAACATACAGACTGGGAGAAGATATTTGTTAGCCACATATCTGATAAGGGCGTGGTAAGCAGAATATATAAGGAACTCAACAACAAAGAGACAAACAGCACAGTCAAACAACAGGCTAAGGGTCTGAATAGACATTTCTCTACAGAAGTCTATGAATGGCCAATAAGCTCATGAAAAGCTGCTCGACATCATTACTCGTTAGGGAAATGCAGTTCCAAACCACCAAGAGGTAGCACCTCATACCCACTGGGGTGACAACAATTAAAAGGAGGCAATAACAAGCGCTGGCAATGACGAGAAGTTGGAGCCTTCGTGCCCCGCTCGTGAGAAAGTAAAATGGTACAGCTGCTGTGAAAGCCACCAGGCAGTGCCTCCAAAGGTTGACCGCAGTCACCATACGACCTGGGAGTGCCGCTCCTAGGTACAGACCCAGGAGAAACAAAAACATATGTCCACATAGAAATTTGTACATGAATGTTCACAGCAGCATTAATCACAATAGCCAAAAGGTGGAAACCACCCAAATGTCCGTCAATGGATGAACGGCCAAAGAAACTGTGGTCCGTACATACAATGGGATATTGTTCAGCCTCAAAAAGGAATGAAGTACTGATTCATTTTACAACACTGATGAACCTTGAAACCATTATGTTAAGTAAAAGCAGCCAGACACAAAAGAAGACATTTATATGAAATGTCCAGAATATGCAAATCCATGGAGACAGAAAGCAGATGGGCGGGTGCCAGGGGCTGGCGGGGCGGGGGATGGGGAAAGACTGCTAAAGGTCTTGGGGTGATAAAAATGTTCTGGAACTAGACAGTGGCGATGGTTGTACAACTCTGTGAATATATTAAAAACCACTGAATTGTACATTTTATAAGGCTGAATTGTATGGTATGTTAATTACATCTCAATAACACTGATTCAAAAAGTGAGCCACTAGGCATCTGTGAATGCACACTGCCCCTGCCCTCTGCCCTGTACCATCGGTGTCTGCCCCTCCTGCTCACACCTGGGATTCTTCATCCAGGGCCCAGAGCTGTTTGTCTTTGAAACATGAATATCCCAGTTTCTGACCTCTACTGCGGTCCCATCTCTCCCCCATCTCCCCTCTATGGCTGTCTCTGTCTGGCCTGTTTTCTCCCAGGAGCTGCTCCTGTCTTTTTTTTTTTTTTTTTCCTTTTTGTCTTTTTTTCATGACCGGCAATGGATCGCAACCCTCAGTGTCGCACCCGTACCAGACTGGGACTGGCAACGGGATCACGCAACCCTCGGTGTTGCACCCGCACCTCGCTCAGCCAGTGAGCGGCCGGTCTGTATGTGGGATCCGAACCCTCGGCGGGAGCGCCTCCGTGCTTCCCAAGCGGCGCACTGTAGCAGTGCGCCACCGGGCTGGCCCAAGCTGCTCCTGTCTTAACTTGCTTTTCTGTCACCCCATGGTCTAGACCCCATGTCACACCCTTCAACCCTCCCTTGTAAATGGCCTTGACTCCCTTGACACTTGGAGCCCCCAGAGGACCAGGGTTTTTATGCAGGGAAACTTCTGGAAATGGTGGTAAGGAGCAAGGAGGCGGCTGACTCTGAGGGTTCTGAGGTGGGGGCTAAAGAGGCAGAAAGAAAGCTTCTGTGAAAAGCCAGAGGACTCTATCTGGGGGCATATGTGATTTAGTGGTGGGGGGAAAGGGGGCGGGGAAGAAACAGCAGTGTCGGGTGCAA
Organism: Galeopterus variegatus; assembly: GCF_000696425.1. Taxonomy (NCBI): domain Eukaryota; kingdom Metazoa; phylum Chordata; class Mammalia; order Dermoptera; family Cynocephalidae; genus Galeopterus; species Galeopterus variegatus. The sequence goes on along the minus strand of NW_007730271.1, from coordinate 45,777 downwards.
AGGGGACAGGCTGAATGAAGAGGGCACCTCACATTGCTTTCTGGGGCCTGGCCCAGAAACCAGGGAAATTAACTGGGCAGGGGGTGGGGGATGTTAACCCTGAAAGTCTAAGGTCCTGGGCCTTTCTTCCCACCATGCTCTCAAGGACAACAGTCCCTCCTCCCCAGATGATCTGAGAGGTGGATAGTCATTGTGGACAAAAGGAAGTGGTTCTGCAGGTTTTCTGGAAGTCCTGGAGTAGGCCACAGTGGGGCCTCTGGGCTGGAGTGGGAGCCACGTCCCACCCCCCCACGACCCCCGCCTTCCCCCGCCCTGCAGGCCAGCAGAACAAAGCTTATCTAAATCTTTCGTGATTGATGACCCTGCCTCCTGGCTTCTCTGAAGCACCTGGAGCCCTCACTAGCCACTGGGTCCTGGAGACACGGAAGGGACAAAACGGACAAAAATCCCTAGCCTCTTCGAGCTTGCGGTCTAACGTAGGGAGAGAAGGCAGTGCCTCAGGGCATTCAGCGCTTGGAAGGCAGTAAGGTGGGGAAGGGGATGAGGAAGGTGGGTGGTGGGCAGGGCAGGCCTTGCCTCCAGGGGCCTGTGAGCAAAGCTGTGACAGGGCAAGGAGCAAGTGCAAAGGCCCTGGGGCAGAAGCAGGCCTGGGGGTTAGGAGATAACAAGAATGACATAAGAGGGAAGAGGCGAACAAGGAAGACGGAAGCTTCTCACACTTTTTGAAGGTGACTGACTGTAAGGACCATGAAGGAGGGAACAGGAGCTCATGCTTCTTTAACTCTCCCACAAAGCCAGGCACAGCAGAAGCAAGCCCTATGCCTGCAGGGGAGGGAGTGGCCTTGGGAACTAGACGGGCCATGGAGACAAGAGGCTGCAGGCCACTCGGAGACTGGTCTCCTCATGGCTTGGTTTGCTCCAGGGTTGGTGCACATGCTCTGGGCCAGGTGTGCTGACGGGGTCCACGCCCACATCACGGTGTAGACCAGGTGGTGGAAAGTAACTACCCACCCCCATTATATCCATCCTCTGTGGGAGGGTCACCCAGAGAGGACACAGACAGCTAAGGGTAGGGAAGCCCCAGGGAGGAAACACGAATAGGGAGAGAATCAGAGAGATTTCTGTTCCTGAAACTAGTCACACATATGTATATGTACATATGTCTGTGCGTGTGCGTGTGTATAGAACTGAAAACCCTCTTTCCACCAAACTGGATAAACTATAACACCTTTTAAAGCAGAGCTGTGTTTGAAGGAAAGCAGGGAAAGTTCCCAGGAGCAAAAGAGAAGCAAGCAGCCAGGTGACCCTTTGAAATTCCCAGAGACAGATGGAGGGGAAAAAACCAGGAAGCTTTACTTGCTTAACCTGGGCTCTAAGTGCACTGAACAGAAGGTCTCTAAGAATTTGTAATTATGTGCCTGGGGTTCAAATGAATGTGAGTACTACCTCCAAGTTCGGGAGCCACTCCCCTCCAGCCCAAGCAGTTACCCCCAGCTAGGTAATTACCCCCTGCAGTGCTGCCAAAACAAAAGCAAATGTGCTCTGGGGAGTTAGCGCAGAAGCCCTGCTGCAAAACCCACAAGGAAAGGGTCTACCATGAGGGAAGGCGGGCAGACAAAGATAAAGGCCCCTAAGAAGGGCAGACAGCAAATCCCTGGATGGAGACTACGGAATCAGTGTGATGAACATGACACACAGCGTAAAAGCAGCGGTCTACAGGATCGGCAAATGAGACAGTTAAAAACATTTTGAAATTTCTCTTTGAAAAAGAAAATTTCCACTTTCAAGTTTCTAAGTGAAACAGAATCAAATAGAACTTACAGAATTAGTCACTGGAAGGTTAAAAAAAAAATTCAAATTAGACAGGGCCAAAGAGAAAACTGATGAATTGGCGAATTAGGGAGCAGGAGGAGGTTCGGAGGAACTCTCCGGTCATTTAGCACAGAGCTGGATGGGGAAACAGTAGAGAGACAGTGCAAGCCCAGCGCAGGGAGTTCCAGAAGAGGAAAAGAATGAGATGAGGCAAATTGGAAAAGATAATAGCTGAGAATCTTCCGGAACAATGGAAAAACCTGAGTATTTGAAGGATGTACAAGTTTCAAGCAGGGTAAATAGAAGCCCACACCTGAACACATCACAGTGAAGCTGCAGAATGCCAGAGAGAGAGATCACAAAAGCACCCAGAGAGACCATGCGTGCCCCTGAGGGAGGACAGTTGGACCAACAGCAGATTTTCCAGCAGCTCCAGAAGACAATGGGGTATTGTTAAAGGACGGAGAGGAAGTAACTGTCCTGAGACTCCCACCCCCAGCAAAACTTGAGTTTGGGAACAAGGGTGAGATAAAGCCATCTTCAGACAACAAAGTCATCGAGAAGAATTCCCCACAACGAAACGAAACCCTCGCTGAAAGAACTTTTAAAAGATGTCTATCTGGGCCGGCCCGGTGGCACACTGGATAGTGCGCCGCTTGGGAAGCGCGGCGGCGCTCCCGCCCGAGGGTTCGGATCCCACATACAGACCGGTTCCCGCTCACTGGCTGAGCAAGGCGCGGGAGCAACGCCGAGGGTTGCGATCCCGCTGCCGGTCCCCCAGTACGGGGGCAACACTGAGGGTTGCGATCCCGCTGCCGGTCCCCCAGTACGGGGGCAACACTGAGGGTTGCGATCCCGCTGCCGGTCCCCCAGTACGGGGGCAACACTGAGGGTTGCGATCCCGCTGCCGGTCCCCCAGTACGGGGGCAACACTGAGGGTTGCGATCCCGCTGCCGGTCCCCCAGTACGGGGGCAACACTGAGGGTTGCGATCCCGCTGCCGGTCCCCCAGTACGGGGGCAACACTGAGGGTTGCGATCCCGCTGCCGGTCCCCCAGTACGGGGGCAACACTGAGGGTTGCGATCCGTTGCCGGACACGGAAAAAGACAAAAAGACAAAAAAAAAAAAAAAAAAAAAAAAAAAGATGTCTATCTGGAAGATTACTGAAGACAGAAGAGAGGACCGAGATGTAAGAACAGAACAGTGAGCAAAAAAATCGGTAAATACGTGGTGAGTTTCCACACGCGTCAACCGGACAAAGCGAGAGGACCCGCAGCTGTACGCTGGGAGGCCCGTTCTCACCGGAGAGTATGCTAAGGCCCAGGAGGAGGGGAGCTATTGATTAACCCAAGACTACTTTCAAGTATACATGTTAACCTTCTAAAAGGTCACCACTAAAAGACTGAAAACAGAATGAATAAGTTACAAATCAGTAGAGGAACAAAACGGGAATAAAGAAAACCTGATCATCGGCGAAAATGACAGTAGAACAGGCTTCCCACTCCTCCAAAAGGCCTAAGGGTGGAGGTCTCTACCCTTTGCATATACAAGAGCTATTTTGGGTTGGGAAAACCTTGGCTGGAGCGATGAAGGGGCTCACCCAGGAACTTCTCACATCCTCCCACCTCCAAATTGGGCCAAGGACAGGGACAGGTGGGCGAGGATGCATGCACATGGTGAAGTGACACATGGCATTCCTGTTGCAGTCCTGGGCTTGGCTGAGTGGTACCAAGGGACATGAGATGCATGCAGGGCAAAAGGTAACAAGGAGCTACAAGGAGAGCCCGACCTCTGGTAATCTCAAGGATGCCAGCAGGGCCTCGATGTCCCCAGCAGAAGGGGCAGGTGAGCTGGCTGAGCTCTGGAACCTTGCAATCCTAGCACCCAGTGGTACGGGAGGGCAGGGCCCCTTCCCCTGGGCTCCCTGGCTCTCTCACCTGACTCTGAATACCCGGTGGCAGTGATGATGGGGACGGCCACCATGAGCAGGCCCGAGGCACTCCACACATACTTCATGAGGAACTGCTCCAGCATGACGTACCACAGGCGTTCCAGCAGGATGAGGTTGATCTGCGAAGCCAGGTCCTGGTAGGAGTGCTGCAGCAGGGCCAGCTCCACCTGCCGGGGATGACAGAGACTGAGAGGCCTTATGGCAGCTCCTTCAGGGGCGATGGTGAGAGTCCCCAAGTGCTCACCGTTTGATGGCCATGACAAAGCTGAGAGCTGGGGGTTACAACTGGGTGGGGCTGGGTCCCAAACTCAGGGTAAGGAGGTAAGGGATTGCCTGATGTCACAGCGCAGCTCCCATCCCCTTTCCACTACCTCTCTCGTTGGGATGCTCGCCACTCCCCTCTCTTTGCCCTGGGCAGCTTCTAGATGCTGGTCCTCAGCTGAGCCCATTTCTTTGGGCTCCCTCCCAGCCCTCTCCCCTTGCCCCTGCTCCCCATCCCCCAAGAGAAGATCATCAGCTCTAACTTTTGTACCCTGCACTAGGCAGGTTGTGCTCAAAAACTCAGTTCAACAATCTCTGCTCATTTAGGCTCACCTCCCCCTACTTTCCCATGTTCCTTTCTGTGAGAAACTTGCACTGCATTTTCCCACCAAGGCCAGGAGAGTGCACTACCAACCCAGCCCTTACATAAGTCGCCCCGGTGGGCAGCCCCACACCTGAGTCTGGCTCTTGCTCCCTCAGCAGTGGGAGACTTCTCCTGCCCTCCTGTCCCTCTTCCTGCACTGGCCACCACCTGCCATGTCAGGACAGGGACAAATGAAGAGAGAGGCCACTGCAGGGAAAGGGGCGGCAGCAGAAGTCAGACAGGCCGGGAGGCTGGAGGGTCGGAAAGTGTCCACGGCAAGGTGGCCATGAGGTCATGGATTTCCTAGCAGTCCAGGGACACGTACCCTAGCCCTGCCTCCCCCCACCCAACTGGCAACAGCTGTCCAGACTGGCACTGTTTGTCAAGTGCTTTCACATCTCTCTCCGTTTGACTCTCACCAAGTAGTACTATGGCATGTGTATTCTCATGTCCATTGTATGGCAGGACACTGAAGCCCAGAGAGGCACAGTGACCTGCCCAAGCTCACACAGCCTGGAGATAGTGAGCAGTACAGGAATTTGGACCACACTGACAAAGCTGTTAGGAGAATCAGATTCTTGTAAATGATGCTTTGACTTATTAAGAAAAGTTTACTTTGTTCTCATGCAAGAGATTGTGTGTATGTGTGTGCATGTTTGCACGTATGTGTGTTTAAATAAGCCTCCTCATTGAAATCCCAGTAAGAATGGCATACCCTGCTGTTTGCCCTCCAGGTGGTCAGCTGCTTCTGCCCTAACCTGTTGATCTGAACCTAGGCCAGTGTCCATGGGGACATCAGACAGTGGGACAGGAGTGGGCCACATGTCTGTATGGCAAGGGCAATCAACCCACCTACAGGGGCCCGTCACCCGACACAGTTTTCCAACTGAGGCCTGTACAGACAGCTGCGGATGCACGTCAGGACCCTCTGCCCTGGCAAGCGAGTGCTCTTGGAGAATGTGCTGCTTCCTGAAGCCAGCCCACAGGAAGGCCATCAAAGGACCAGTGCTCTGTCTCCTGCCCCCCCAGGTCTGCTCACATAGCTCAGCTTTCCTCAAGCATCTCCTATTCCTGAAGTGAGCATGCCTCCTCTGAGCACCCTGGCAATCCAGACTCGTGCTGGGAGCTGGCAGGAATGCCAGCCAATGCTGACAATGTAGCTGCGGGTAACGTGCCAAGCGCCTCACCCAAGGCCACGGCAGCCTGCCAAGGCCCTGCAGCCCAGCGTGTGGGAGAGGGGTTGCCACTGAAGGCCAGGCACTTTTTTCCCTAACCTGCAGCCTGGCCCACGCCTGGGATGCCCCTCTCATCCATGCCTGAGATGGAGTTCAGGGACAGCCTTTTTTAAAAAATCAGGGACGAAACTGCTTCTCTTCCTGGTGAGCAGCTAATGACATAAGGTCCTGAGGCAAGAGGCCACCTGACCTAGGGAATGCATGCAGGCCTTCAAAAGATGGATGCCATTGTGCCCCTCCCCCCTAGAAGCACTTGGGGAACCGAAACCAGAGTTGCAGAGAGCAGGGCCTGAGGCAGCTGCAACCCCAGGCACGAGGAAGGGGAGGGGCTGAAGAGAGATAAAGCGAGCACTGGCCTGGAGTAACCTTTCCCAGCGCCTGCCTGGCCCGCCCTGGCCCACCAGGGAGCTATGCGCCTGGGACCCGGAGGAAGGGCGGTCACACCGGGGGTAGGGCAGCCGCTGGGTGGACAGGAAGTGTGTCCCACCGCGGTGGCAGCCGGGGCGGCATCCCTGGCCCAGGGGCTGCGGGGAGGCGGCAGGCCCACAGGCTCGGGTAGAAGCAGCTTAGACCCTGAGTTCTGCCACTGTTGCAGCCCCCGCGCTGCTCATTAACCTCTGCTTGGGCTGAGTCATACCCATAATGCATGCCTGACTGGCCAGCCACTCTGCTGGACGCCAGCCTTCAAAGGGCCCAGGGGCCCAGGACGGGCGGGGCAGGAGCACTGTCCCTACTCCCGATGGCAGGTGTCTCCTCTTGGCTGGCTGCAGGAGCAGGGCGAGCCAGAGTTCTAGTTTCTCAAACCGCTAGGATCCACAGCTCCAAGTTCAGGGCAACCTTGCCAAGGAGGAGAGGAAGCAGAAGCAGCCTGAAGCGTGCAGGCAGCCGGCACAAGGCAGTCCCACCTTGCCTTCCTGTTTCTCTATTTCTGCACCTAAGTCCACAGCCACCCAAGGCCCTGCCCAGCCCACCTCTCCCATGGCCTACCCACACCTTTGGCATGAGCCCCGGCCAGCCCTGGGCTTTCCCCACTGTTCCCGGCTGCCTGCCCCTGGGCCTCCCAGCCACACGCTTTCCTCCATGCCCAGTGCCCCAGCGTGCCCCACCTCATGGCCCCCATAGAAGGCGATCTCCTCCGAGTTGGCCACCACGCGAGAGTGCATGTAGCGCAGCTCCCCTTTCCGTCGTGCCTCCTCTGCCACCAGCTCCCCAAACTTGGGTGAGAAGGCCCGCAGCACGTTGGCCGTGAGGAACACCACAAGGCCGGCAATGGCTGAGGGCCAGGCTGTGCCGGCCCCGCGGGAGCGTGCTGCTCGAAGCAGGGTGTAGGAGGTCACGGCCACGTCCAGGAGCGGCTTGGTCAGATTGGAGTAGAGGTGGGCCACAGAGGCAGCAAAGGCCACCACATCCTCTGTCAGAGACTGGTCAGGGTTGCGAAGCCGCCCGTCCATGTTGCTGACTCGGTAGTAGGTCTGCTGGGAGAAGTAGAGGCTGTAGGCGTGGGCCACCAGACGGCTGCGGAAAGACAGGGCCAGCTGGCCCTCCAGGTAGCGGATGGCACTATTGATGAAGGTGGCGGGGAGGGCGATGAGGAGCCACTGCAGCAGCTGCCAGCTGAAGGCCCGTGGGTCCTTGCGCACGATGCAGCGGGCCAGCCGTCCGTCCAGGCGGGCCACATACACCGACAGGAAAGTCCGGCTCACCAGGGCGGCCGAGTGCAGCGCCAGTAGCCCCGTCTCCCGGCACAGCACCCGGGGAAACAGCAGCCGCAGCAGCCACAGCAGTCGCTGCAGGAATACCTGGTTCATGCCGGCCTTGGCCCCTGTGGCCCCGGAGGTCTCCTGTGTGGGTTCCTCCACCGGGACCTGAGGGCCCCTGGCTGGAGCCAGGCACTGCCGCACCAGTGGGTAGATTTTGTGGACTCCATAGGCTGTGATGGCCAGGGCCACAGCGGTGCGCTTCAGTGTGGTGACCCGCGAGGGCCGGGGGGTGGAGAGCACCGGCATGTCACCTGGGCTGGCAAGCACGCACAGAGTGGGACTGGTGCCTGAGGCAGCAGTTGAGGCTGGTGGCTGGAAGGGTTGTTGCTCTGACCCGGGCTCGTTGTCTAGGCAACTGGAAACCTTGCAGTGGTCTCTGAGACTGTCGCTTTACGCCCCCGGGGTGGTGCTGGGGCCCCTGGTGCGGTGGGCTCAGGGCCCTCCAGGGTCGCGGCCTCTTCAGGCAGCCCAGGTGGAGAAGCTTGGCCTCCCTCTTGTATCAGTCACCTAGGCCCTGAGGTCAGATCCTCGAGAGACCTCAGGCAGAGAGGGCGTCTCTTCCCCTCAACCTCTCCTCCTCCTGCCCTGGTGGCGCCCCTCCCAGGGCCACCAGGCGCGTCCGTCTGCTCCGAGGCCAGGCTGAAGCAACAGTGACTCCGCCACCGGCCCAGAATCCCCACCCACCGTCCCCTCCTCATGGGCGAGTCTGGGGGAAGAGGAGGAGGCGGAGGAGGGGCGGGAGGCGGAGTCCGGGCGCTGGACGCTCCACCCTCTTCTCGCCCCACGGCTGGGCCCCGCCCCCTCCCCGACCACAGAGACGTGGGACGACCTCGCGGGCTAGAGAAGCAGTCCTCGCCTTCCCGCCAAGGCCCCGCCCCCCGCGCATCCGGAGCGCGGGAGGCGCTCCTACCAGC
>NW_007730271.1:16826-37320 GCF_000696425.1 Galeopterus variegatus | reverse complement strand
CTCGCCCGGCTGGGCTCCCGCGCCGCTCAGGCTCCCTCAGCCGCTCGACAAGGGGAGGGGCGGGCAGCGCAGAGAGACTGTGGGGCTCGGGGACTCTCGGGGCCCAGGGCCGGGCGGAGGAAAATCGAGCGGCGGCGGGTGGAGCCGGGCTTCGGAGGCGCAAGGGCCGGACGCGGAGGGCGGGGGTGGCGGCGAAGCCCCACCCTGAGGAGCCACCGGGGTGGGCCTTGGGGAGGGTGTGTCGGGCCAGGGCCACGGCCACGTCGGGGGCCCACGGATACCGCACGGGCAGTCTTGAGCTCGGTGGGAGCTGTGGCTCACCATGGCCCCCGGGAGCGCTCCTCAGGCTTCTGAGGAGACTGCTTTTTCTAGAACTTTCCCTGGATGGGGCGTTGAGGTGGTCAGTCGAGATCTGCATTTGCTCTTGGCCTGGACTCCTGCCCTCTAGGAGTCGCTCTTGTGGGCCTTTTCGAGGCACCCCGAGGCCTTCCGCCCATCGGAGGCAAAAGCAGCACTCGCCTGATGCAGCCCCGGTAGGAGGCTGCTGGTTTTCTCTGGGCCCCGTCGGAAGGGCTGGGGAGAGAAGGGCCTCCTGGTTTTCCGGGGAGTGGTGGTGTGTTGGGGGGAGGCGCCAGCAGCTTTTGGAAAAGATGCGGTTACTGAAACACTGCGGTCCCGGGGCTGGTAGCAGGGGTTTGAAAAACGCCCAACCTGTGCAGCAGAGCTCCGCTTGGCTGGGAAGGGAGCAGGCCTGATGAGTGTTGAGGATATTCTTCTGTTAGTGTATTGCTCTTCATGGAGAACGGTTTCTCAGTTGAGCAGGCATAAGGAGTCTCTTGGACTCCCGGGGGGAAGGAATCATTAAGGAAGGTGGCTCTGGACGTGTTAACACGCATGCTGGAGGGGCAGCAAGTAACGCTGTGCTAGCAAACGGAAGTTGGTCAGGCCTTCGAACACTATTGGTCAAGTAGCCCTGCCGAATCGAGCCCAGGTTTCGCCAGTGCTTCACAGACTCTGAAGCAGGGTGAAGTGTGGCAGCCCGGCTTCTCAGGGGACCTACACTGGATGTCAGTGGCTGCCCGCCTCTCATGGCTCCTGTTCTTTCTGTGCCCTGCCAGGAAACAAGCTCCCATATCCCTGTTGGAAGCCTTCTAGCGACAGGATGAGTCTGCAGTGGACTGCAGTTGCCACCTTCCTCTATGCAGAGGTCTTTGCTGTGTTGCTTCTCTGCATTCCCTTCATTTCTCCCAAAAGGTATGGCCTGGGGAGCTAGAAGGCAAGCATGTGGGTGGCTTGTGTGTGCAGAGCTAGGGCCCGATGGAATCAGGTAGAACCTGTCTGGGGTGGGGGTGGCAGGGATTGTGTTTATTATTGCCATCCATCCACACAGTTCTGCATTGTCACATCTTGCTGAGTTCCTTTCCTGTGCACCCTGCCTTCTGGACTTCAGAATGCCCCAAAGGGAAGATCTGTCTCTAGTTTTGGTTCTGTAAATGATGCTCTCCTGCCTACCCTTGGGTCCCCAATGTGTGGGGGATGGCAATGTGGGATCCAGAAGACTTGCACCACTGGGCCACATTGTTGCTGATTTAGTGACTTCTGTCCTCCTAACCAGTCTCACTGGCATTGCGTAGTAGCCTCGTGAGCATTACTCAGCCTTTGAAGGATGAAGCCATATTCCCTTTTAATGAACAGAGGACCTGTTAAAAGTTAATTGGAAATTAATTTTTAATTACATGTGATATATGAACACATTATCAATATTTAAATTAGAATATTACGAATAAGGCTCAGTTTCCACAGATATTTTTAAAAACTTTTTTGATGAAAAATACAGACCCCTGATGTGATACCATAGGAAGTACTCAACACTACCTAAGAACGTTCTTGCTGAAAACCAAGCCTGCATACAATTCAGAGGAAATGCAGAGACAGAGGGCCCCATGGAGCTGCAATCTGGGAAGGTTTATAGGACAGACAACCTAGCTTTTGCAAAGTAAATTGTAAAAGAAAACAAAAGGGGGAGAAAGAAGAGGGAACTTATAGAATAAGAGAGACATAAGATACTTACAAATTAAATGCCAAATGAGGACCTTATTGGGTCCCGATTTCAATACAACTGTAAAAAAAAATAAAATGCATTGATTGGACTTTTGAACTCTGGGTCTGATAATGAGGGCTTCTTGCTGATTTTAACAATATGAAAACACTTCTTTTTTTTTTTTTAAAAGATGACCGGTAAGGGGATCTTAACCCTTGACTTGGTGTTGTCAGCACCACGCTCAGCCAGTGAGCGAACTGGCCATCCCTATATGGGATCCGAACCCAGGGCCTTGGTGTTATCAGCACCGCACTCTCCCGAGTGAGCCACGGGCCGGCCCATGAAAACACTTCTGAAGGCTCTTTTTTAGAGCTACATCCTGGAATACCCTCATATTTGCGGATGGAAATGATGGTAGTTCTGGGGTTTGTTTCATAATAACCCAGGGTGTTAGGGGTCTAGATGTACTAAGATTTGTCATGTGGAAAGATAATTTGAAGAAATAACGTGTACATGGCAAACATTTTGAATAGTATGAAGCGGAGTATAGTTAACAGTAAGTCTCTCTCCCCGGAGACTACCAGTGTTTCAGACTGGTATTCTAGACATTTCTATACATGAACAAGCATCATCTTTTTAAAAAAAAAAACAAACGTTCTTGAGGGGATGTCATAAATTGGACAGTTGCGAGAGCTGAGGCTGACTTTGGGTGGGCTGGCTAGCCACTGGAGAAGAGCACAAAGCTGGATTTCTGTTCTGCTCAGGGCCCTGGCTCCCCAATGTGTGTGTGCTCTCTTCAGCCCCATCTTTTCCATCTCTCCTTCACAGATGGCAGAAAATTTTCAAGTCCCGCCTGGTGGAGTTGGTGGTGACCTACAGCAACACATTCTTTGTGGTTCTTATTGTCATCCTTGTGCTGCTGCTCCTCGGTGAGTGAGCTGTGGCTGAGGACAGCTGCCTGACCTAGACCCTGTGCCGTGGCCTCTGCCTTAAAGCTCTGTGCCACTTTAGACATGTAGCATACAGTTTTGGCTTTTCAGAGACATCTTGATAAAATGCCCTGTCTTTGTTTTGGAGAAGAGGCTGCCTTCGTCCATGAAGAGGGTGCTGCTGACTGCTGGCAGGTTGAGGCGCTTCTAGCAGTGGGCGTGCGCTTATACCAAGCAGCTTTTGTGCACCCTTAGGATGACCACCTCGCATTTCTGAGGTGGCTCTTCGGGTGGAATTGAAGCCAAGAGAAGCTAACTGGCCTAAGTCCTTGGTCTAAGTAGCGCTGCTCACAAGTCATTGAGACAGCGGCATTAGTCTCCCTTGATGCCTGAAGCAGGGCTTCCTAATAGGGGACTGAGCAACCAAGTAGACAGTGAGCCTAGCTGGGAAGGGGAGTCCTGCCGTGTCCTGAACTATGAGGGGGAGACCGAGACGTCTAGCAACATATCTTGGGGACAAATCCCAGATCTCTCTGGATCTGGTATAGACTTGAGATCTTTCCGGGTCCTTCCAGGTCTGTAGTTCTACAAACCCTGGCACTGAGATGCACACTAGTGGGGGCTTGAAAGATAAACTGATTTGAGGTCAAGTTGAGGGATGAGGCCAGAAGCTGGGTGTTTGATGGTGGAAGGCAGTGAACATTTTATGACGAGATGGTGGTGCACCTGTTCGGAGGCAAGAGGTATCAATAAAGCTCATGCCTGACTGTTAGACGTTTGTTGTTTTGCTGTGTGTCCCCCTGCTTGGACTCCAAAGTATTGGCTTGGCTGTGCTGTGGACAGCGGTCCTGTCTCAGAACTGTGATGGCCGCTTAGGTGCCAGGCACTCCTCTCCCCCCGAGTCCCTAACAGAAATGTGGCAGGGGGTGAGGGGCCGTGGTCGAGGGGGATGTGCAAAGCCCCGCCAACTAGCTGTAGCATCAGGCGTTTCTCCTTCCTAATGTCTCTGGGCCTGCCGGGATATGTCGAGGCAGGACTGCCTCTGAACAGGCCAGGTGTGGCCTACCAGTTCCCAGCCAAATAGGGTGGGTGCCAGCTGCCTGCCTGTCTCACTGTGAAATGCTTGGCAAGGCCACAAGAGGCAGCTCCTTCCAATCAAGGTTCTTTCCCTGAGCAGCCTCTGAGCCAAGAGGGGGAGGGAATATGCGTGTCACCCCTGGGGTGAGCTCCATGAAAAGCCAGCTTGTGCGTGGGTATGGGTGTGTGTATGCTTGCTTTTGGGTGTAGGGTTGGGGCAAGAATTAGGGAAGGGGGAGGGACCATCCTGGGGATTATTCCCTCAGGGCCTTGGCCCTTCTCCAAACTAGACACCACAAACATCTCTGTTTTTTTTAGTGCAGCTTAGTGGGCCTCTGTAGAACCCAGTAGTTGACAGAGTCTTCATTCTTTTTTGGGATCAAGGAGCTGCTTAGAAGTTCTGGAGAGATATATGGCCGTGATGACTGGCTGTGTTCTATCCTAGTCTTAAGAAACGTAATCTAGGGCCGGCCCGTGGCTCACTCGGGAGAGTGCGGTGCTGATAACACCAAGGCCCCGGTTTTGGATCCCATATAGGGATGGCCGGTTAGCTCGCTGGGTGAGCGTGGTGCTGACAACACCAAGTCAAGGGTTAAGATCCCCTTACCGGTCATCTTTTAAAAAAAAAAAAAAAAAACGTAATCTAGAGAGGTCTGCAGAGGCTTCTACAGATAGAAGTGTTAGTTAATAGCCGATCTTAGTGAAGGGTAATGTGCATAGCCAGCTGGATCAGATCTTGACGGGGAGAGTGGAGTTGATGGGGGTGCAGGGTCCACCCACCCAGGCTGAGATCTGAGGGAGCAAGGGCGGGCTGTGTTCTGTTGTGGAACTTGGCTGGTATTGCTCAATGTCCCCTGTCCCCAGTCTTCTCTTGGCCATCAGCCAAGGTGGTCTGATTCCTGGATGCAGGTGGCAGTATAAGAAAGCATGTTTTTTTTTTTTATCTTGTTTTTCTGATTACAAAATAATACATAATTATTTTTTAAAATTTAGAAATTGAACTTAGAAAGTTAAAGTCCCCTGGAATCCTATGTCTCACAGGTAACCGTTATGAATACTTTTATGTGCGTCTCCACAGGTGTATTCTTTTTTTTTTTTGTCTTTTTTGTGACCGGCCGCACCGCGCTCAGCCAGTGAGCACACCGGCCATCCCTATATAGGATCCGAACCCGCAGCGGGAGTGCTACTGCGCTCCCAGCGCCGCACTCTCCTGAGTGCGCCACAGAGTTGGCCCTCCACAGGTGTATTCTATGCTGACATCTTTATTAAAATGTTTACAGCAGTGGGATCATATACACGCCGTTTTGGATTGTGCTTTTTCCACTTATTGTGCCTTAGATGTCTTTTAATAGCAATCTCATTCTTTTTAAAAATTGTATAATCTTGCATATGGTTGTCCCATAATTTAATTCCCTCTTTATGGGCATTTTACTAATCATTGCACATTTATGTAACTGCTTCTGTGGGATAAGTTCATAGAGGTGGAATTGCTGAACCTGAGGGTGGGAACATTTTGCATTTTGTACCACGTGTGTTGTATCAGTTTATACTCCTGGTAGCATTTGAGAATGCTCACTTCATGGTATATATTCAACACAAAGTCACCAGAAAGGGTAGGCAGATTTTTATAGTGAAAGATCAGCTTAAAAACCAAGCAGTCTAAAATCAGAAATTGGGCCAGTTAGCTCAGTTGGTTACAGCATTGTGCTGATGAAGGTCCAGGGTTCGATCCCTATACCTGCCACCAAAAAGAAAAAACCAGAAATTAAGAACAAAATGGTACCCATACAGTGATATCTTGCCCCTCTCCCATCAGGGTCTATTAAGAGCTTTCTTTAGGTAGATCTTTATGTACTGACTTAAGAGTCTGTCTCAGGGTAAATGGGGAAATGCAGTAGGTGTGGTGTGGTTCCATTTCTACTTTACAGACAAGTGTATGGGTGTCAGTGTGTTTTTAAACTGGAGTACTGTACGTCTAGCAGTGGCTCTTTCAGGAGCAGAGACTGTTACTTAACTCAACAATTATTTGAATGCCCACTCTGCCCAGAACCATGGACATACAGTAGAAAAGACCTCTGCTCTCATGGAATTTATACTCTTAGTTTGGAAGAGATGGACAAGAAATGTGTTTAAGATAATTTCAGAGATGGGTGTATTATAAAGCAAATAACAGAGGGTAATGTGACTGGAACTGACTTTAGATACGGTGGCTGCATACTTCCTGTACATGTTGCTGAAGGTGATTATTTTATGAGATTCTTCTACATTTTTGATATGTTTGACCTTTTGATGAGCACAAATTTCTTTTGTAGTCAGAATAAGACATTATAGATGAAAAAACCCATTGTAAAGCATAGAAACTGAAGCCCTTGACTCTTTAGCAGTCATCTGTGGGTCTTAGCTTCTAGGCAGCTCATGCCTTCTGAGCAGGCATTTTGGTAAACTGGACCATGCTGGCTTATCCTTGGGGTGGCTGATGGCCTGGCCCGGCTTGAGATAATGGAACAAGATGTGGTTGGGGGCACCATGGGAAAAGGGAAGTGGAGGAGTTGCGCCTCAGGCTTGGTTAGCATCTTGGACTGTAAAGCAAGCTTATGGGCTGGGTAGCATGGGGCCAGGGATTGCCATGTGAAAAGCTGGAGGATAGAGTAGGTCTGAGGGTGGGGACTTCTGATAAAGTATCCTACCAGTGGGATGGGTAGAGTGGGAATAAATGGGGAGATGGATTTGTGGAAATGAGGTTGACCTGTTGCATGTTGCCTGTCTCGCTTTATAGCCTGGTCTTGACAGCTGAATGCCCCTGTGTCTCCCCTCTGCTCCACCACAGATGCTTTCCGTGAGATTTGGAAGTATGACAACGTGACAGAAAAGGTGAACCTCCAGAACAATCCTGGGGCCCTGGAGCACTTCCACATGAAGCTCTTCCGCGCCCAGAGGAATCTCTACATCGCTGGCTTTTCCTTGCTGCTGTCCTTGTGAGTGGGGAGGGGCTGGGGCTGTAAAGGGAGTCCTGGGCCAGCCAGTGACATGGAGCTGGCAGGGTCGGTCTCCTCCTGTGGCTTTGACTCCTCCCCAGTCTGTGGCCTGGACCCAGAGGCCCTGTCAGTGCTGGGGGAGCCATGCAGTTTCCCCCTGACCTCCAGAAGCAGTGTGAAGAGTGGCGGAGGGCTGACCAGGATGTCAGAAGACCCTAGCTTGCCACATGCTCTCATAGGGCAAACACATTACCATCTCATGGTCTGTATGTATGTAGGTTGAAGTAAGTGACAAGGCCTTTCCCTCCTCTGGGAGAGGACCTTTGGAGTCCAGCTTCTGGTGGAGGGGATGCTGACCAGAGGACATGGAGTGGAAGTGGCACTGAGAGGCTGACGCCGACCCTGTCCCCAGGGCCTTCCCAGATGTAGGCTGGCAACAGGAGCAAGTTGAGCTCCATGTTGGACTGAGTTTTTCTGGTTTTTTTTTTTTTTTTTTTTTTTGCAAGCCTGAGTCCCTTGATCAGGGCCAGGGAGGCGGCTAATTGGACAAGATGAGACTGATAGAAAGCTCCTGTGTCAGTCTATGGCCCTGTTTGCTGCCTTCTGCCTCCCACAGGGGTTCTGATCAGCAGGGCCTTGGTGAGAAGTAGATGTCAGTGTGCACAGGGATGGGAGAGGTGCTTGCTGGGTGGGTCAGTGCTCAGAAGCCACGTGTCTCAGTCTGTTTGTGCTGCTGTAACAAAATACCTGAGACTAGGTCATTTCTAAACAATAGAAATTTATTTCTTTCTCTTCTGGAGGCTGGGAAGTCCAAGATCCAGGCACCAGCAGGTTTGGTGTTTGGTGGGAGCTGCTCTGTTTGCAAGATGGCGCCTTGTTGCTGCCACCTTTGGAGGGAGGAATGCAGCACCCTTACATGGTGGAAGGGGTGGAAGGATGAGACCAAAGTTGACGCTGGCTCCTCCAGCCTTTTATAAGGTGCTAGTCCGTTCATGAGGGTGGACGGCCTGACCTCTTAATACTACCTCATGGGGATTAAGTTTCAACACACGAATTTTGGGGGCCATTCAGACCATAGCAGCAAGTGGGCATGTGGATTCTCAGGCCAGGCTCACGGATGGTAATTCTCCACTTGGTTTTGTGCCCAAAGACTCAAGATTCTCAGTGCCTAAGGGATTCTTGCCCTCTGGTTACCTGGTACGTACTGCTTCACTAGGCATTAGGATGATTACCTGTCTGGTTTTAGCTTTTCAGGAGAAAATCTTAGTTGCTCAGATGACCTTGGACTCTCTGGGTCCAAGTTGGAAAGGGTGGGGGATGGAGCTGGAAAAAGCAAATATCTTTTTCAGGTAATATATTTGATCACAGGTGTAATCTGCAAGCTTGTCATCTTCAAACTTTGGAAAGTCGGGAAACAAGAAGGCTGGAAGGAGTCAGACACATACCCTAGAATTTTAGTGTTTCAGGAAGCTCCAGAAGAGTTTGATCTTGTGGTCTGAGACTGAAAGGGTAGCAAATCCGGAGGACTAACTGAGTCTCAAAAGCAGGATTCTGAGTATGACTGCAAGTGAGCCAGATGAGGAAAAAAGAGACCACAGAGAGGAGAGAAAGAAACTAAGGATATACATCCAAAAAGCATCTAGAGCTTTAAGAATAGTTTCAGGACAGTGAAAATCTGCCATGAGCTTTGGATCGTGAAGCACGGAAGAAGTGGGGATAAGGTAGTCCCTCTGACATGTTTGTGTTGAGTAAGGAGATAGAGGATAGAAGATCAAGGGCAAAGGAAACATTGGGATGAGAGAATTGAAGTCCCAGGTGGGCGAGGATATAGTAGAGTGCCTAGCTTCTCTAAATGCTGTAGTCTCTGCTTAGAGTTGGTGAACATGTGTCCAGAAACTACTGAGATCATCTGCGGATGGAATTGCTGCCATTCCTTGAGGAATTGCAGGGTGGAAGAGGTGCTGCAGACAGGCAAGCATCCCGATTTCCAAAGGTAGGAGAAGGTAGATGAGGAAATGATTAGAATGGGAGGGTTTGACTTTAATCTCAAGCCATGTTCTGGAAAGAATAGCTTTTGTGCTTTCGGAAAAGAGAGGCGTTACTGGCAACTGCTGTGAATCCCTGGAGAAGTTCTATCAGTCTCATCCTTGCCTTCTGTAAGTTTAGTATAGACAGATTTTCAGCACGTTTGCCGGTCTCCGAGTCTGTTCTTAATAGACCAGATGCGGAAGAGTGGGCAGGTGCTGTCGGAACAGTGTAGTTAGGTGTGGTCCTAACTCACAGTACTGGCTGCAGCATGGATCAGCTCCAGCCACACAGAGGCCTTGGGAGGCTCGCTCTCCCCCAAGCCCTGCTTAGTATTTATTTGCATGAGGACACTTGTCATGGTGAGCACATGTGGGGAGAAATGCAAAGTAGGAGGAATAGCAAGTAGGTTAGTGACCGTTCAGAATCCTCAGCTGTCTAGATGGGCTCAGTGATCGGGCTGACTCGAATGAGACTTGAGTTTCTCATGGGGAGACACTTAAAATGTGCATGCAGGTTCATAAACGGCAGGGAAGACATGGCTAAACACATCTCAGAGAACTCAAAGAGTTGGGGGTTGGGGCGTATTGCAACTCAGTATGACATAGTGGCAGAGCTACTGCAAAAGCTGCTGAGGTGTTTGCACCCCTCAGTGAAGGCTAGGACCACCAGGAGGGAGGTGCTAGCCATGCCAGGCTTGCTGTCAGTAATGTGCTACCTGGTGGGTTGCATTTGGGACCCTGCCTTTTGAGAGTTGCCAGCAAACTGCAAATTGCTACTTCAGGGGCCATCATAGTGGCAGCAGATATGACAGTCCTCTCTGTGTGCATTACTGTTAAGCCAGGATGTTCCAGGGTAATTCTGGCAGTTGACATTTTTAAAAATTGACTTACAGTCAAAAGTATATAGACATGTAGCCAGAAATAGACACTCATCTCTAGTCTAAGGGCCAGCTCCTATGATGGCGGCTGTGGACCTGGAGGAACTTCTCTTTTTGTGTGATGTTAGCCATAGAAATGTTCTTGTCCAAACCTCTTATCTGCATGACTCACATGTGGCTTGCGGGAAACACTTAAAAAACAAAGCTGTCCTTTCTATGATTTCTTCCAATTACAAAAGTTATACCTGCTCATTGTAAAATAGACAAAGCCCAGCCCCCTCCCAAACTTCAAATGATAGAGAAATGTCAAGTGTACTTCACTGTGGCCCGATCCCCAGAGTAAGCTACACGTAGCAATTGGCATGTTCCTGGACATTTTTCCTGAACTTTTAATTAATTAATTAATTTTTTAAATACAGATGACCGGTAAGGGGATCTTAACCCTTGGCTTGGTGTTGTCAGCACCACGCTCAACCAGTGAGCTAACTGGCCATCCCTATATAGGATCTGAACCTGGGGCCTTGGTGTTCTCAGCACCACAGTCTCCCGAGTGAGCCACGGGCCGGCTCTTTTCCTGAACTTTTGAATGATTTTTTACATACACATATAACTTTTTTCTTAGAAGTGCCATGGTTTTTTTTTGTTTTTTGTTTTTGTTTTTTTTAAACCCTGCTTTGACTAGCCTTTTCCGCCCAACAGTATATCTTAGCAATTTTTCCAAGTCACTCACACAGACCTACCTCTTCCTCCTTAGCCATCGTGTAGTGTTGTGTTACATGAGGGGACCATTGCTGGTTTAACCAGTTCCCTACCCAGAGATGCATAAGCTGGTTCAAAATGTTTACTGTTAGGAAACCAGTGTCTCGCATCTGTGGTTTCCAGTCTGCCCTCTCTGCACATTATGTTCCTTTTTTTCTTTTTCTCTTTTTAATCATTGGCGGTGGATCACTGGCACCTGGTTCCCTGGCACCTCTCTGCTCTCAGTGTGGCCTGGGGCCCGGCAGCCTCAGCAGGCAGGACCTGGACTGTCAGGAATGCAGACTTGGGCTTGCCCTGGCCCTGCTGGTGAGAACCTGCCGAGTCCCCTGGGTGACGCAGTGCACATTAGCAAAGCCTGAATGGTGCTGCCCCAGCGCATTTCCCTGGGTCCCAGCACACAGCACTTTCAGGCTGTGTCGTGGAGTTTCATCACCTGTGATAGAATTCATCTGGGCCGGGACTCGTTCAAGTGCATTGTAAGCACTTGGAATACTCGCACATGCCTCACTTAGCTGGGTTGGTCCTTTCAGAAACCACGTTTTTGAAGCACTTTCTCTTTGAAGAGTGCTTCTTGTGTCTTTCAGCACATACCGTCTGCCTTACGGCGGTAGTAAGTAAGTAGGCTAATCCCCATTATAGGCTGGTCCTTGTTTATGTGCCCTGCAAACTTTTATGCATGTTCTCTTAAAATCGAACCACTATCGGGCCGGCCCGGTGGCGCACTGGATAAGTACGCCGCTTGGGAAGCGCGGCAGCGCTCCCGCCCGAGGGTTCGGATCCCACATACAGACCGGTTCCCGCTCACTGGCTGAGCGAGGTGCGGGAGCAACGCTAAGGGTTGCGATCCCGTTGCCGGTCCCCAGTCCGGTACGGGGGCAACACTGAGGGTTGCGATCCGTTGCCGGACATGGAAAAAGACAAAAAAAAGACAAAAAAAAAAATCGAACCACTATTGTTAGCTGCGTGTACACCTGTGTGTACGCCTATGTGTAAGAATGACAGAGATGTCTCTCCTTCTTGCTTTGCTGGGTCAAGTTTGGTTGTATTATGAGAATGGTTTTGTGGGGTCCCACTCAAGGTCTTAGCAAACATAGGAGCTTTACTGTCCACCAGACACTGCTGGGTTGTCACCATAGAAAGGTGAATAGGATGAAGTTGTTGGGGACAGACCAGCACATGAACAACCCTTAGCACCCCCATGTTGGAGTTAGGACAGAGGGATGCCCAGAATGCCACGGGAGCACAGATGGATGGCTCCTCCTTCACACATTCTAGGCGTTTGCACTTAGGAGGGCCAGGGCAGAGGAATCAGATGTCAGGAGGCTTGCGTTCCCAAGCCAATGTGTGGTTTTGGATAAGCAACTCGCCCCTTTCACCCTAAGTGTTCTCATTTGTTTATTTTTCTTTTTTTCTTTTTTTTGGCGGCTGGCTGGTACTAGGATCTGAACCCTTGACCTTGGTGTTATAACACCACGCTCCAACCGAACTAACTGGCCAGCCTATCATTTGTTTAAATAAGAGCTTACCTATAAGACTGGACCAGCTACATGGCATTGGCTATGTGTGTGAGCTGTTTGTGTGGTTCATGTTGGTTCTAGTCGAAACCAGTGAAGACTCTTAACAACCCTTCACAGTATTCGTAAATGGAAAAGGACAGCCTAGGAGAGATGGAGTGGCCTGAGTTACATACCTTCTAAGGGGCCAAGCCTAGAGCTCATGCCTAGCTCTGATCCCTTTTTGAAATACCAGGTTCTTTGTATTGGTGGAAGCTGTAGGTCAGATAGTGGGCAGCTTTCGTTCCTGTGTAGTCATTACTTGGCTTTTGGTAGGAAGGTGCCTGTATGACGTGAGCTAAAATCGACGTCCCTGTCCTGACTAGTCTTGGTTTTATGAGTCTAACGACTCGTTTCTTAGTCCTTTACATATATCTGAAGATCAGGAAGTCATTTGGTAGCACATATTCACTGTAGGAAGATGAAGCTTTATATAAGCAAAAATAGAAAAATAAATTCTCTGAAATGCTACTATAACTGCTGTTGATATACTTTTGCCCTATACCTTTCCGAACTTCGTTATACATAATGAAAGACGCTATTTGTTAAGCATTCTATGTGCCAGGCACATATTAAATTTTTACGACTCTGCGAAGAAGAAACTGAGGTTTAGAGAAGTTCAGAAACCTTTCCAAGTTCCCAGAGGTAGTCATCAGCAGAGCTGAGAATTCATATTTGGAATGATCTGACCCAAGTACCTGGGTTTTTCCCTTACAGAATCCACATGCTTTTTAAAAACACAACCGGGTTTTCACTGCCACGTAGTAACTTGAATTTTCCACTCAGGACAAACCAATATGTCTCTCCAGCATTCTTGTGTGTCTGCCCAGTTCCCCATTGGTGGATGTTGAGCCTGTTGCCTTGTGTGGCTGATATCATAGACAGTGGGGAACGACTCTTAATTGTCATTTTTCATGTGTCTCAACTAGTCCAGTTTTCTTTGGGCCTCCCAAACCCATTCAGAGCTTCTGTGCCATTCCTGTTGTCTGTGTCTTTCTCATCCATGTTTGTACACATCTCACTGGGAGGAGCTGGCTGAGTTCCTGAACATGCGTAGGTACCGGTGGGTAGAGCAGGGTGGATGGGTCAGGAGAGGCGGGGGACATGGTAGAGGGTTCTAGAGTTTGTATGCAACTTCTCTGGGTAGTAGAGAGCCAAGTGAGTATTCCAGTAGTGCTGTGACATGGTCAGCACTGTGGATTCATGTTTGGCAAGGGCATATGGGATGGTGTGGAGCAAGAGAGCCCGGAAGCAGGGAGACAAAGTTGGAGGGCATTGTAGTGAAAGGTGCTGGTGGCCTAAACTGGGCAGTGGGAGCAGGAGTGGTGAGGAGGGGACAGGCGTAAGGTGCTTCTCTGGGAGGCTGAGGTGACCTCAGTTCTGCTGGAGAGGGAGCTCTGGCTGCAGCAGGGCTCACGTTAGAGTGATAGGCGAAGGTGGGGGTGAGGTGAAGCCGGGCCAGACCTGGGGACAGCAAGGAAAAGGGCTAGCACGGCCCACTAGGAGGGACGCTGGTGAGGACAGGTAAAGCAAGGGAGAGCAGGGGGAGACCTGACAGATCAGCAGGATTGGGTGCTGCAGGGAGGTTGAGCCTGGGTTGCAAGCCTCCCGGAGACATAGAGGAAGGGGAGAAAGAGTCATGCTATCGGGCTGGGCTGTCCCCAGCAGTGTGGTAGAAGGGGAAGGGAAGCAGAAGGCAGGGAGAAGTGAGACTAAGGGAAGACATGAGCAGGTTAGTGGACAGGGAGAGAGAAAGGACCACATTCAGGAGGGAGCCGGGTGGGTGGCACTTGTTCCTAGTGGGGCCCAGATGGGGGCACATGGGAGATTAGCCTTGAGCAGCCCTTTGTAATTGGAAAACATCACACCAAAAGCAAGCCTGCATTTCCCCCTAATAGTCTGCTGCTGCTGCTGCTGCTGCTGGGGTTGTGGGATAGGGGGTAGTGGGGAGAATCCGGGCTTCAAGCCAAAGCATTCTGGGCTTTTGTCCTGCCTCTGCCACCTGTTCACTTGAGACGTGCAGCAAGGTTCCTTTCCTGTAAGATGCGCCACAAAGTTTGAGAATTGTCTCAGCCCCTTCACTCGATCCAATGGCCTTGGGGTACTCTGCCCTTTCTTCTTGTCCCATGTGACACTATGGTCCTGTAGGGTTTTATGATGTAAAATACACATAAGAGTTAGCATTGTAACCATTTCTAAGTGTGGCTTGGTAGTGTTAAGGATGTTGACGCTGTTGTGCAGAAAATCTCCAGAACCCACTTCATCGTGCACAACTGAGGCTCTGTACCCTCTAAATAGGTGGATGTTGGGCCGGCCCGTGGCTCACTCGGTAGAGTGCGGTGCTGATAACACCAAGGCCACGGGTTCGGATCCCATATAGGGATGGCCGGTTTGCTCACTGGCTGAGCGTGGTGCTGACAACACCAGGCCAAGGGTTAAGATCCCCTTACCGGTCATCTTTAAAAAAAAAAAAAATAAATAAAATAAATAAATAAATAGGTGGATGTTGCCTCTTAGGTCTCTCCTCCTTATTGTCCTTGGAACCTTTGTCATAGTAGGGTCACCATCATTCCATATGGACCCTGGTGGGAACCTCTCAGGTAGGCTTCCTGCCACCAGCCTGTCCACCAGACCCCAGCTAAGGCTTGACACAGGTCTTTCATGATGTGATCCCTCTAGTCTCTGGTTTGGTCTCCCCATTGGGAATAGCCACATGAGTCTCCTTGGAGAGCCTTGAGCAATGCGTGCTCTCCCCTCTTCCCCGAGCGTTTCTGGGACCTCCGCCTGGAACTTTTCCCACCCCCTGCCAGCACAGCCAACTCTGCCCCTTCATGCTTCTTCAAGGCTTTGTTCTGAGAGGCCCGCGCCATGCTACTGGCTGCCCCAGATAGCTGTCTCGGAAGTCCTGGGCAGCCACCCATGTGGCTAAGAGGTGTGGTGCTTAACAAATTGGCCCAGCACAGGGAACCTGGCTCACCCCCTTTAGATTGGTCAGCTCAATGCCAAGGGCCTGGCACATATGAAGGACTGCCAGAATCTTTGGTGACTGAGTGGGCTGTCCTGAGCCGATGGTGACAGTTAGCTCCATGTCTTGACCAGTCTCTCTCCATCCATCCGTCCGCCCGTCTGTCTGTCTGTCGGCTGCCACCCTTTCTAAGAGTGCTAACATTAGAAGAGCACTTCAGATCTAGGCATTGGGTAAGACTCTCTAGAACTTCATTGATTTCTAGACCCTCCCCCTCCACCCACAATCACCCAGTATCCTTTGAATGCTTTATCTTCTATTCAGTTGGGCCTTGGAGGGGGCTCTGATAAAGAGGGATTCCCTACGAATAGCCCAAAGACTATCTGACATGCATCAGAACGAGCATCAGCGTCTGTTAAGATACAGAGATTGCTCAGCTACTTGATTTGGGCCAAAGTATTTTCCTTGTGCCCTAAAAACGAACAGTGTGTTCTTTTTGGTCAGGATGCCGAGCAAGCAGGATTCCTTCTTCCCAATTCCAAGGTCCTAGAAAGCCTGATGTTCTAGGAGGGCCCCTTTCTCTGGGCACCGCATGCCTACTGCCTCCATGGGCCTGGAGGCAGGGCAGGCAGAGCGGAAGGCAAGGTTCTCGGCAGGCTCCTTGGCAGAGCTGCCGCAGCATCTGCTCGGTTGAGTGCCTCACGTGGGGTGGGGGAACTGGGCTTTCCGTTATATTTCATATTAGTTCATTTCAGTGGAAAAGCCTGCCGCATTGGACCCTATAGCCAAGTCCCCACTCGTCCTTGCTTTGGTCCTCGCCAGGCTCTGGACACAGTCCTCACCCTGCTGGAGGCACATCTCTGTGTGTGTCACAGGCTTTCCTGGCCAGGTGCCAGTCAGATCTGGGGGTGATGGCTTCCTTACTCCTCCTACCTTGCAGGTGCTTCCCTAGTAGCAAGGTGGGCCATCAACATGTTTTAGTTTGACTTAACTCATCACAGAATATCTTTGCCTAAGTTGTCTGACCTTACTTGGTTCCTCTCTGCTCCCCAACTTACCAAAAACACTTCCGGTAGCTTGTTTCAAGAAAGAAACACAACAAAACCCCAGGAGCACAGCTCGTTCATGTCGCTCATTCTCTTCCACTTGAAAGGATAGAAGGGCGGGTGCACCCACCCCACCGCTGTGATGGGTCCACTGTCCTCAGGATGGTGAGCTCCATCTGGGCTGTCAGCTGTAATTGCTGTGAGGCGTGTTCTCATTTGAAGTGGCCTACATTTCCCCCCCAATTCCAGCCCTCCTCTTCCCATTTTATACCACCTCTGTGTACTCAAAGGCTAGGAGGAAAGCGAGCAGCTGTGCCACAGTGTCCAGGGCAGCCCTGTGGGCTGGCCCTCCTTGACCGGTCCTAGGGAACCTCCTGGTCTTAACCAGTACCCTCTCCTGCTGCCTCATGATTCTCATGACTCCAGGATCTTGGGGGTGAGTTTCCTGAGGCAGCAGAAGTCCCTGCAGGATCATTCTGCTTTGCCTGAGCCTTTCCTGGGATGGCACCTGGCTTCTGGTTCCTTGGCAGGGTAGTGTCTCATTGTTTCAGAGGGGCTGAGGTGAGTTCACCTGTGGTCCACTGGCCATGCTGTGGGGCTCTGCTGGGCTGTGGTGGGCCTGAAGAGTCAGCAGGTGGCGCTGTGACACTAGCTTCCGGCTTGCACCAGGCAGAAGAGTGGAAGAGCCTGTTGTGTGAACAACCTGTCCCTCCAGGGGTGTTGGGAGGGCTGAAGGACCCACTCACCCGAAACCCGTTGGCAGGGCAGGGTTGGGGTGGCCACACCATAGAACCTCTCCCTCGGCACTTGCTCCTTCCCCACTTCCTGTTAAGCCCATGTCTTCCCTCCTCCTCTCTCACTGCGGGGAGGCGGGATGGTGAAAATCACGCATGAGCCATGTCTCTCTCCACTTGATATGATTGGCTCTGTTTCTCCAGTGTCCACAGAGAGATTCTGTTTCTCCTGCCTTCTCTTATTTACTCAGCCTTTTATAAAAGCATGATAGCCCTGCTCAGCGTCCAAAAGCATTTTACCAGGAAAGCCAAGGCAAATTCAGGTATTTGGGGCTAACGTTTGTCTGCCAAGGACACATCTGGATTCTGTTAAGTTTTGTTTATGGCCTTTACCTCTGTCTTTGGATGCATTAGTCTGGACCCTGCACTATTCTGTCAGTGACTACCCTATACCCTTAGGACATTCCTTTGACTGTTAGGTTCTTGCCCGTTGTCCCTATACGAATAGCTCAGAAAAGTTACCTGGGAAACAGTAGTCGGGAGATAAAGCAGAGAGTGATGTAAGATAAGCAAGCACAGGAGAGAGGAAAGCAGTGCATCAGTTATCTTTGCAGGCCGACGTGGAAACTGTGAGGCTGACCCCTGTTCACCATGTGCTGTGCTCTGACCTGGGGGGCCTGGTAAACTCTACATAGAGCAGTATGGAAGGGGATGGACAAAAGGACACGTTAATGTTCCAGAAGGCTAGCTCCCTGGCTGGCATAAGCCTATCGGGAAGGGCCTGGTCAGCCTTGCCAGGGCACCGAGGGAGCAGACTGAGGATGTAGAGGCCAGAGCTTTGGGGTCTGCCTCTGGCTCATGGTGAATTGTTTCTCCTGTGTATTTTCTTTTCAGCTGCTGCTGCAGCCGCACGCCTGGCTTGCTCATCGGCATGGGTCTGAGACAGCGCCTTCTTGCTGCTGTCTTCTGTCTTTGTTGCTAGACCGGCTGGCAAGCTGTGTCTGCCTGTTCCCCACCTTGGTGCCAGGCCCCCAGGTAGACAGGGGTGCGGCGAGAAGAAGGTGCAAGCTGGGCCCAGGGACACTCTGCCTGGGCCAGATGTGCAGCCTCAAACACATCCCCTCACCTGCCAGGGAGTGCTTCCTCTCCTGGGAGTGGGATGAGGTCATCTGGAAGACCCCCTTTCAATGTGCCAGGAGTCTAGAGGGAAAAGGTCTGGTGCCCGGCCTGAAGGCATGCATAGCCCAGAAGGGCAGCCAGACGAAGAACAGATGGTGACAACACAGACAGCAATGCAGCCTTGGGGGGGTGTGTGGGGGGGGTTGCTGTGGGAGTACCCAAAGAGGCGGCCCCCTAAACAGGGCAGTGGTGGGTCAGGAGAGGTTTTCTGGGGGGAGGTGATGATTGAGCTGGGTAGAAAGGATATTCCAGCCATGAGTATTGCCATGCAGAGCCAGGTGCATTCCAAGAACTGTGCAGTATTTGTGTCACTAGAGCCAAGGGCCACGTGGTAAGTGAGGCATGAAGAGGAGCCGGCCTGGAGAGGAGCCAGCTTGCAGAGGGCCTGGGGGCTGGTGGCAGAGGGGTCCGGCAGAGGAGGGACGTGATCAGATTTGGCTTGCTCGGGGGAAGTGGGGGGTGGGAGATGGAAAAGCTGGACAGTTGCGGATAGGGAGATGGCAGCGGTGGAGGGGATGACTAGCGGGTGGTCTGTCTGGAGGGCTGCAGGGCCAGGAGGGTGGAGTCCAAGGCAGCTCACATGCCTGCCACCCCAGTGGGGGATGCACAAGATAGGTCAGGTGGGGTAAGGGAGGCCCATTTTGGACAAGCTGAGTTTGGAGTGTCTCTGGGGACATCCAGTAGGTGGTCAAGTATAAGAGTCTGGGTCGCAGATAGAAATCCCTTTCAAGGATGAGATTGGCTAGGAAGAAAGTATAGAGGGCAAACTGAAGAGTGCAGATCCCTGAGGGAGCAGAATAACCAGGCAGTGACAGAGGCGCTGCTGAATGGGAGGTATCGTGAGTGAAGCTTGACAGCAGCAGCAGATGCTACAGAGCATGCCGCACAGTGACAGGAACTCTAGAACGGTCGCTGGATTGGGCCGTTAGGAGGCTGCTGATGGTCCTGCTGGTAGCCTCGACTGGAGTAGGTTGAGGAATGGATGGGAGGGAGGAGATGACGAGGGGCTCGAGCATGGTGACTCCAGGAAGGAGGCGGTTGAGAGGTGAGGTTCCCTGGGGGAGGCAGAGCACAGGTTAGGGAATTATCCAGAGGCACAGCCCCAACAGGAAGGGAGAGTACACAGGTGGTGACAAAGAGAACTGTCAGGGCTGGGCTGGGTGGTGGGGACAGTTTGGCCCCACAGGGTGCTTTGGGGACTGGGGAGCATCCATGATAGTTGGCGAGAGGAAGGGGAACCTGACCTGCTGAGGGGGAGACCCTGACCGTCCCATGGCTATGAGTGAGTGTACACTGCACAGATCTGGTGCTGGATTCTGTGTGTGTGTCCTGGCTGTCTCAGAAACCCTGGTTCCCGGTAGCTGGGGAAGGCTCGGGACAGCACAGAGGAGAGCAGGGTCCCTGCTGCGCTGTCATCACTGCTGTCTCCCTGGGACCAAGTAACCAGGGCGACAGCAGTGGTTCCTCATCAGCAGTTGCCTGCCCAGCCTTGTCGGGGTAGTGGGGAGCACAACACTTGGTCTGACCTGCCCTGTCTTTGCTGGATCCCTGTGGTGTCCATGCGCCCCATCTCTACCAGCAGGGGGCACACATCTCCTCTGCCCTGTTTCTAGCTGGGAGGAGCGGGCCTCTTCCTCAACATCACTGGATCTGCTCAGCAGCTGGGGAGCTCAGTGCGGGAGGTGGGGCTTAGTCAGACTTGCCTTTCTGGGCCTCTCCAGTGATTTCCGTCTATGCCGATGTGAGTCAGTGCATGGCTTCTCTCTGGCTTCTGGAGCACTCGGTAGCTCCCTCCACCTTCAGGACTGCAGCCCAATGGGGGGCAGGCTGGTGGGCAGCTGGAGGCTGAGGCAGGGAAACCTGAGCCGTAGGCCACGAGGTCTCGGCTGCTAATTTTAGAGACCACATGTCACTGGAAACTCTCCTCTCCTGCCAGGAGTCAATGGCCTGGCTCTCCCAGTGCTGCCAGGGGCCCCTGGGAGCCTCTCCCCAAACCAGGAATGGGCATTCGTGGCCCCTGCGGGCCTCCTCTGTTCTGAACACGCATTCCTGAAAAGGGCTGTGCCAGAGACCTGGAGAACCATGGATCAGGCCAGGAAGATAGCTCACCTGGTCTGCTCACTGTTCCCTTGGCCTGGTGGGCATGGCTGGGAGAGAGCAGCCTGGGAGCAGGCCATGAGGGGGCTTTGGGTCTTCTGATCAAGCACTTTGTTGTTGGTGAAAGTGCCCTGGACAAAGCAGATTTGTCTCTTCCTTCCCCAGGGCCCCTGCATGTACCTTGCCTTACTCTGAATGTTACAGCTGACTGCCGCCCCCCCCCCCCCCCCCCCC
>NW_007730271.1:16483-16816 GCF_000696425.1 Galeopterus variegatus | reverse complement strand
GCCCCCCCCCCCCCCCGCCCCCGACTGTTTGAGCGAGCTGTGCTTTTCAAGGAATGGAGGGGAGTCCTTCCCTCCTCTCTTTCTGCCAGCTAATGTCTCAGGGCAAGGTGGACCAAGGGAAATGGAACAGCCATTCCCTCCACTTGGGGACCAGCATCTGTCCCCAACTGCCACCTGTTTAATTCTGCTGGCTGCTTCTGACAGGCAACATGTGCTTGTGTCCTGGTTCTTCCTTTTCTGTACCCTGTAGCCCAAGAAGCCCTCAACTGGGGTGGTGTTCCGTAACAGATGTGTTCTGGCAGCTGCCTGAGTGATGAGTTTCTGGGGGGGGGG
>NW_007730271.1:0-16470 GCF_000696425.1 Galeopterus variegatus | reverse complement strand
GGGGGTGGGGGGGGGGGGGGGGGGGGGGGTTGGGTAGAGAAGAAAGTCCTCTCCATCTTATGTTGGGACCTGGGAGCTCTGTGAGGGGTTCTGAGCTCAGGGGTTCTGAGCTCAGGCTTTGGAGTCAGACAGACATGAGGTGAAAATCCAGCCATGTCTGTTTCTGGCTTTTGATCTTGGACAAGTTGCTTATCCTTGCTGAGCCTCAGTTTCCTTCTCCATAAGGTAAGAGTGGTGAGAGTGATTACCTCATGAGGAGGATGTGAGTGTGCTGCCTGGCATGTGGGAAGTGCCCACAGTTACTGGCTGCCCTTGTTATTTTGTAGAGGCAAGCCTGGCCTTGCAGGGAGGAGAGTGGGGCTCTGGCTTGTCTGGCACCTCCAGGCCCCAACCTGGGGAGTGCTGGGCTTCCAGGACCTTGTTCCATAGCTAGGCCCTACCCTGTTGTCTCCAGGCTCCTACTTCCAGCCCTTTCCTGAGATGCCTTCCAGAGCCAAGGGTGGCCGTTGGGGTGGCAGCAAAGGACAGCTCCTGGGCCCCACCTATTTCCTTGTGTAGCCAGAGCCAGGTTGGCGGCTTCTCGCTCGGCTGCCCCGGCCATTCAAGAGGGCAGGTCAAGGCTGGAGGCAGATGGGCCGGCGAGCACCCAGGAGCAGTGCCTGCCAGCCGTTTTGCTGTCTCTCCTCATGTCTCCCTTCGTCTTGTGAACAATTGCAGCCTGCTTCGACGCCTGGTGACTCTCATCTCCCAGCAGGCCACGCTGCTGGCCTCTAACGAAGCCTTTAAAAAGCAGGCCGAGAGTGCTAGCGAGGCGGCCAAGAAGTACATGGAGGAGAATGAGCAGCTGAAGAAGGTGAGCACCCTCCCCCAACCGAGAGTGACATTCTTTAGGGGCCACGGTGGCCACCGCTAGCATGTCAGGCAGGGAACATGTGAGACTGGCATTGCCTGAAAAGCCTAAGGATTGGGTGCAGGCGCAGAGGGGAAGTTGTCCGTGGGGAGGATGTGTCCGCTGGAGGCGCCTCCTACGCCCTCCAGCTCCCGAGGGCTTGCGCAGGAGGGTGTGCTGTTGCTGCTGTCTCCTGCCATCCACTGCTTCCAGTCAGACTCTTCCTTGGAACAGATGACTCCTCAGTGAGCCAGGCCCTGTGCTGTGAGTCAAAGTTCTCTGTGTGATTGCTGTCAGCTTCAGTTCTTCAGAATCTCAGGGATCTGTTGTGTCCCTCAGTGCTGGGGAAGAGGCAGGGACAGGGTTGGTGGCTGGACCTGGAAGGCTCGTTAGAGGAGGCGAGGCGTGAGCCAAGCCGGGCCGGAGATGGTGGATTTGGATTAATGGGAGGGACAGAACTGGATGGGCAGGGGCAAATTTGGCGCCTGGGGAAAGCAAGGAATGGTGGAGCTTAGTTGGGGGTGGCGACAGGGATCTCCAGATGACAGCAAGTTGCATCATTAGAAAGACTGGTAAACTCCATGGAGCTGCTGAGGAAGGAGGTGGGGCCAGGGCAGGCAAGGCGTGTGGCCCGTGAGCGGTAGCAGGTGGCCCCACTGGCCCTTCCCTGTCCCTCGGCGGGCAGCCACACTGTGGCCTTTGCCTGGTAGCTGTATGCAGGCAGTGGCCCAGTTCTGCAGTGACATTTCCGAAGGGGCAAGTGCCCAGGGCAGCTTGAGGAGCCGCAGCTCAGTGGGGAGGATGGGACTGGAGCTCCTCCCTCCCTCCCGAGTAACCTTTGGCACTTTTCCCAGGGAACTGCTGTTGACGGACACAAGTTGGGTGTTGGGGACGCTGAGGTGAAGTTGGAGGAAGAGAACAGGAGCCTGAAGGCCGACCTGAAGAAGCTAAAGGATGAGCTGTCCGATACCAAGCAGAGTGAGGGTTGTCCTCGTGTGCTCCTCCTCCAGAAGGCTGGCGCCTCCGCTGCCCCCCGCTGCCCCTCTTGTGCTAAAGTAGGATAACAAAGCTCACATGCAGGCTCAAGAGCTGGGTGAAAACCAACAAATAGCGCCCTGTGTCCCCGAGCCCAAAGGTGGCCAGGCTCAGCCCATAGCCGGCAGGGCGGGCTGCTGTGGCAGGGCCAGGAGAGGCCCTGGCCATGCCGCACTGGAGCTGGGCCTGCTGGGGCTTTTCCCGACCGGAGTGTGGCCCAGGGAGCCCCAAGGCACCTGGGAGCTGCGAATAAGAGGTGTGGCAGGAGAGGCATGCAGGAAAGGAGTGCACAGAGTTTGTGGTGAGATTTTTTTTGGGAAATCGAAACCAGCTCTAAATCAGCCTATCTTCTGCCCCATCCACAGTCTGTGCCTGGAGCCTTTTCAGCCGGCACCATGGGCTTTGGCTGCTGCTGCTCTCTGTGTGGCATTGAAGTCACCAGCCTCCCTAAAGGTCACCCCTGCTGAGAGCCACTGGGGTTCCCTCCATTAAAGGGCATCCTCTGTATTTTTTCGTTTCACCTAGTTGTTTCGGACAGCCTTTTTTCCCCTGCTTTGGGGGGCTGTGAGGGCAGGGGAACTTTATTTAGGGAGGTGGTCTACTGTACAGCTGCATTTGAGTCAGACTCGGGCAATTCTGGCACCTCCAGTGTGTAGGTTCCTTCTTCCTAACCCTAGTCTTTTTATTTCCCCTTTCTCTACGATTTGCGTCACATCCAGAACTAGAGAAAGCTGAAAGCGAGGTTCTGGCCATGCGGAAGCAGTCCGAGGGCCTCACCAAGGAGTACGATCGCCTGTTGGAGGAGCATGCAAAACTGCAGGTCAGCCCGGCTCCCTGCCTGTGCAGACAGAGCGGGCATCAGTCAGATGGGGGGGGTCCGGTACCCCTCATGAGGCCCAGGCGGCCAGCCAGCTGCTCGCTCACCTGCTCTTCCTGCTGCTTCCTTTGCTGCTGAGGTCCAGCAGCTGGAACCCTTTGTGCAGGCAGGAAGGAGGGTGTGGCCTGGCAGTAGATGGCAGGCACTTGCTAAGATGGCCCTCAGCAGTGGGGCTCTCTACATTGCAGACCTGCTCAGTCTCAGAGCCCCCCAGAACAGTCTGTGGGATGGGGCCCTGTCAAGAGTGGACATGTAGCTGAGACCCTAGGGCCCATTGCAGGCCACCTCTCCTGTACAGTTGAGGCTGATGTGGGGCAGAGGGTCTGATGCATTGAGGACTGCCTCACTTAGCAGGTGCCAGTCGCTGCCGTTGCCTGCTGCCCCAGGCCTGGTCTGAGTCCTCAGGCTAGCCTGGGAATGCAACCTGGAAGCTCAAGCTGGGCATGGTAGCCGGGTAGACAACTCTGAGTTTGGACAGCTTGGCTTGGTGCTTGGTGGCCCAGATTTGGGCACCACGGTGGGTGGGGAGGAAGGACTCAGCCCCAAAAGAGGAACCATGCCTTCAGTACAAGGCAGGTTCACTGGGTAGGGCCTGGGTTTTGAGGGGACCTGTAGAAGGCGCACAGAGTTGGTAAGGGCCTGAACCGGGACTTGAAAGGGATTTGAATGCCAAGCTGCTCCCCCTGACTAGTGAGGGCCTAGCGGTCCTACCCTGGCTGGCATTAGGTTCAGGGCCTTCCCTAGAGTGTGGACAGGCCTGTGCGTGCATCCCCCCAGCCCCCGCCCCAGAAGCCTTTGGGTGTGGCTAAGGGTGGAACCCCTTTCTCACCTGGATACCTGTCATTTAGGGGAAGAAGGAACTGAGCTGGACCTCGGGTGTGGGGCTAGAGGTCAAAGGGGAGGAGAGGGCACTGCCAACCTACTGCTTTGGGGTTTCTGTTTATTTTCAGGCTGTGGTAGATGGTACCACGGACAAGAAGGAGGAGTGAGGGCCTCCCTCTTCTGCCGCAGCCAGCATCTACCTGGCACGTGCGCACTGCTTCTGGGGAGCCCAGCCTCTTCCTCGGGTACCTCGGTTCACTCCCTTCTGCTTCCCCCATCCCCTTCCACAGCTTGTAGCTCCTCATCTGGGCCCCTTGTTCGCACTCCCTGCATACCACGGGGGACCTGGTTGCCACACATTCAAGCTGAGGTCGCTTTTGTTCTGCCCTGCCCAGCCCCGGCTTCCATTTCTTGGTGTAGAGGGCACTTGTAACCCAGCCTGCAGCAGGGCTCGTTTCCAGCTACTTTCAGCCCCCTTTTTGTTTTGCTGTGTTGATATTTTCTCTGGTCCTGCAGGAGGGCAGGTGAAGCAGACAGACTGGAGTTTCTCTTGGGGGCAATAAAGGTGGTTCTGATGTGTCTGGGTGCTTGTGTTTAACCGAGGCCGTGGCGGGGACTCTGCTTTCTCCCCTCCCGGAAGCTACAGAGCAGCCAGGTAGGCGCGGTTGGGTGGCTCTCACAGAGCCCAACGGTCTGTTTCCTTCAACACATTTCAGCTCCTAGAGGCCAGGCTCACAGTTGCCCTTGAAGGTCCCGCCCTCGAAGGTCCTGCCCTCTGTGCCCCTCCCGTTCCCCAGGCCAGGCCCCTCTTTATGGCTGCTTGGGGAAGTATCTGTCCTGTCGGTCTCCCTGGGCCTTGGCAGCTGGGCCCAGGAGAGCTTGGGAGGCTGGGTGAACTGGCGGGGCTTCCAGGTGGCAGACTCGCTTGCCTTCTCCAGGTTCCTGGTCATCACATTAGGGACAGACAGAACGTGGCAGAGCGCCACCAGTCT
This sequence comes from Galeopterus variegatus, assembly GCF_000696425.1. Classification (NCBI taxonomy): domain Eukaryota; kingdom Metazoa; phylum Chordata; class Mammalia; order Dermoptera; family Cynocephalidae; genus Galeopterus; species Galeopterus variegatus. The sequence continues at coordinate 11,855 of NW_007730271.1, read as the reverse complement.
CCCCTTGCCCCACCCCCTCCTGAAGGTTTGCAGGATGACCTCTGAGTAATACCTGCTGGGAGAGGAGCCTTGTCCTTGACAGTGACCTTGAGCTGGCCCCAGGCAGAGCTAGGTGGTGGAGAGGTGCTGTGAGTGGGTCGGGGCCCCCTCTGCTGCCTCCAAAGAACGTGCTGGACACATGCCTGCCACCAGACCCTGCGCTCAGGCCCCTGTGCTGTGCTGCCCTCCAGCAGGGCATGAGAAAGGTGATGCCTGTTCTCTGCAGGGTCTCTGCCATGTCTGGTGTCTGCGTGAGGATTGGGCAGAAGGGTCAGGGGAGCAGGTTAGAAGTGTGTCTTTTAGAATTGGGCAGGACCCCTGAAGGTGTAGACACCAACAAGATGGCTCGTGGCCAGCAGCACCTTCCCAGTCCTGCCTGCCCTGCACAGGCCCAGGCTCGTGGCTTCCTTCCCTCCCACCCCTTGGCCCTTCCCCATGCTCAGAACACAGCTGCTTCACAAGGAGTCCATCCCTGTCCAGGTAGTCTGTGAGATGGTGTCTGTGGGGTCAGGAGGCATGCGGGTGACACCCTCTGGTTGCTATGCCAAGGCCAAGGGCTAGTCTCACTTTTCCAGGAAGTGTTCTCTGACTATCTTGGACCTCCCTGAGCTTTCCCTTCTCTGAACTTCCGAAGGCTAAAGTCCAAACAGCGTGCTTGCGGGTTCTTCCCCACCAGCCAGACAGCCTCTTGCTGCCCCTCCCAGGCCCGTGCCAAGCCCTCTCTGGGTCAGGCCAAGGAGAAAGCTAGTGAGGCCGGCTTCTGGGGCACCCTGTTGCGGGGGTGGGGGGAGGGTGTGTGTGTGTGTGTGTGCAGGGAACACGTGCTCTTAGAGATGGCAACGGGTGTGTGCCCCGCCTAGACTGGAGCACCACCCCCAGGAAACAAGGCGCCCTCATAGTCCCCTCAGACCATGTGGGGTGTTGTAGAGCAGCCGCAGCATTCCAGCCCTATAGGGCTGTGCTGGTCCATGTCCCCCGCCCATTGCCCTCTTGGCTTCGAGCTGCCTGAAGCAGAGACTGCTGCTTGTTGATCTCTGTGCTGACCCCTAACACAGGAGCTGATTCCTGAGTCACTGGCACTACTTCAGGACCCTGCTGCTTCAGGGCCCAGTTCAAATGGCACACCTCTGAAATGTCCTTTGTGCAGTGTTGGTGTTTTCTGTGTATAGTTAGCAGACCGTGGCTGTCATCCAGGCAGGAGAACTGGCCCAGACAGCTTAACGAGTTGGTGGGAGTAGAGGCGGAGGGGAGAGGAGAGGGAGAGGACCTCCTAGAGTGACACTGAGCTGGATGGGTGGAGTCGTTGGGGGCAGGGGTTGTGTGAGGGGCGGAGAGAAGTCTGGCGGACTTGTGGGGAGGGCCTTTGCAGCTAAAGGGCCAGGCTGGAGGTGTGGGGGCTGTCAGCAGTACTGAGGAAGAGAAGGGTGGGGCAGGGAGACAGGAGCAGGACAGGACCTTGCATGTGTCCTCTTGCAGGGATTATGCTGTGGTCTCTTTCCGTGGCAGAGGCCTCGGCTCACCAGGACAGGCTCTGACGGCTCTGGCTGAGTTAGGGTCAGACTGTGCACCCGCTACTGCTTTCTCACCTCCCTGTCCCCTTGTGAACCCATGTGTTTATAACCCAGGCTCTTCTTGGTGACAGTATCCCAAGCCAGATCCCTCCGCTGGCTCTAGAAATTTAGTGTAAAAGCTCCTCCTCAACAAGAAGACATTGCCTGCTGAAGAGCAGGGACTCTGGGTGTTTCCAAATAGCACTCCTGGAAGGACCTGAAGTGAGCAGCCCAAGCTGTCCCTTGTCTGGGGGGAGGGGTGTGTGTGTGTGTGTCACACCCTCACCTGTGCTCAGGCCGGACTCCAGAGTGAGCACCAGGCTCCCAAGCCTTGACGTCCCCCTCCCACCAGTCTTGGCCACCCCTACCTGTGGTTTCCCTGCCTCTTTCTGGATGGGACGCTGCACTCTCAGCTAAGGCCACCCTTCACTTGTGCATAGGGTCCCGCCCCTCCAAGGTCTTGTTTAGACTCGCTATCTGCAGTTCTTCCCTGCCCCTTCTTTTTTTTGTATTGTGGTAAAATACACGTAGCATAAAATACAGCGCTAGCCATGTTTAAGTGCACAGCTGAGTGGCATCAAGCACGTTCACAGTGTTGTGCCACCATCACCGCCATCCACCTCCAGAACTTGTTCATCTTCCCACACTGAACCTCTGTCCCCATGAAACAGTGACTCCCCAGCCCCTCCCCCAGCCCCTGGCACCTACTGCTCTACTGTGTGTATGAATTGGACTGCTTTAGGAACCTCATGTAAGAGGAGCCATACAGGATCTGTCCTTTTGTGACTGGCTTCTTTGACTGAGCACAGTGACATCAAGGGTCATCTGTGCCGTAGTGTGTGTCAGAATTTCCTTCCTTTTTAAAGCTGAATAATACCCCATTGCATGGCTAGACCACATTGTATTTATCTGTTCCTCCCTCAGCAGGCACTCAAGCTTGCTTCCACCCCTTCTTTCTTAATCCCACTCCAGTCAGGCTTTTGCATGCACTCCTCCACCTAAACCTCTCGTCCAGGTCACCACAATCTTTGCCAGACCCAGTGAGCCTGCTGTAGTGTCATTTTCCTTGACCAGCAGCAGCACCTCACAGAGCTGGTCGCTCTCTCCTCCTCGGCCCTTGCAGGATTTCCTGGCACTTGGGCTCCCTCTAACCTGTTTGCCAGCTCCTCCTCTTCTCTGCAACCTCTCAGTGTCTGAGGGCTCCATGTTTGGGCCATTTCTTCCTCTACACCCACTTGCTGCCTCTTCTGGTGAGCTCATCTGGGCCCAGGGCTTTCAGTGTCACCTATATGTGGTGAGAACTCCAGAGTTGTCTCCAGTCCAGGCTCTTTCCGGAACTCCAGACTCTTATGTCCACCTGCCAACTAGACATCTCCACTTGGATGACATTTCCCGCATGACACACCCAAAAACTGACTCCCAATTGTCCCCTCTTTGTCTCTCCATTGCAAGACCTGGCAACTTCATCCTTTTGGTTGCTCCAGCAGAATTGCTCGATGCCCTCCTTGACGACTCTCTCAATCTGCATCCTGGCAATCCACAGGAGTCCACCTTCAATGTAGACTCCTAATCCAAAGACCTCTCATCCCCTCCCCTGCCACCACCCTGGTCCAAGTAACACCACCTCGCCCTGGGTTATGGCTGTGGCCTCCTCGCCAGGATCTAACTGGCCCTGGCCCACCCTTCACCTTCACATCCTGGAAGGTCACCTGTTCAGTGACACATTCTTGGGGTAACCTTCTGAAAACTTCAGCGCCCAAAGCTTCACACCCACCCTTGCCTGCTTGATCTGCTCGTCCTCAGCTTACTACTCTCTCTTTCTCCCCGACTGTGTCAGCTGCGGGGGGACGGCTTTCTGCGGGCTTCCTTCTGGCTTGACCCCCAGTTCCTGGAGCAAGCAGTGCTGGGTGCAGAGGCCCTCAGGACAGACGCCTGCTGAATGCAGCAGCTCCTGCCTGGGAAGGTCCCCCCACTTCCTGCACCTCTTTCCTCCCCTCCCAGAGAAGCAGAGGTAGAGGCAGGAGCCAGCTTTGGAAAAGGACATGTTTTTATTGCTGTCTTTGCAGTGGCTTTTTAGCACAGTAAGAACGTCCCCACAGGTCTGTCGTCCTCACCCAGCCCCACCCCTCCAGCCTATGTCACAGTGGGGGGAAGCCTTTCTAGGTGCCACTCGGCTGTCTCGGGACTTGATGTGACACAGACGTACATGGGTTAAAGCTGCTACACAGAAGACGGGCCACGCGGAAAGTGCATCGGCCTTAAGCTCGGAGGTGGGAGCCATGCCCGGGGTTCCTTCCCTGGGTTCTGCCCAGCCCAGGGAGCAGGGTGTGGGCAAGCCCGAGCAGGCCAGGTGAGAGCCCCAGAGCCCCGGGACAGAACCCTGTATCCTCTTGCACCCATCATGTACTTTTCCACCCCAGTCTGGGGCTGGGGACCACACATGCACATCCACACAACACACCCGCAGACTCGACAGCTCGAAGCTTTTGTTTTGCCTATGAAAATTAGATCTATAAATTCACACTCCTTGGCTAGGGGCAGGGGAATAAGGAGGGGCTGAAAGGGACAGGGAGTGGTAAGGAGAAGGGATGGTTTGGGCTCTTTTTTTAGAAATATACAAGCAGAAATCTCGCTGTCTCCTCAAGTTTTTATAAAATGTGCAAAATACAAACCTCCTTTGCCCAGAGGCACCGTTTACATCTGGTATTCACTTTGTTAAGAGATAGGAATCTATATATACTGTACGTACTCACACACACATGCGCTTGTACCCAAGCTCACACAATTGGTATTGGTGGCGATTGGCGCGGGAACCGGTAGGTTCCGTTGCTGGCTGGCTCTTTAAGCTTCTGAATAGGGATGGGGAGAAGGTTCTAATACAGCTGAAATATTCACCTTGTTCCACTGCCCCTCCCTCACCACCCTTGTCCTCCCCTCCCATTCTCCAAACTGCTACTGCTGCTTTTGGGGTGAGGGGCCACCCGAGGGTGTGTGACAGAGCAGAACCTGGAGTGGCAGGCAGGGGTGGGCATGGTGGGGGTAGGAGGAGATAGGTCCCAGGGTACTGGGGGAGGGGAGCTAGGCAGGGCCTGGGAGCAACGTGTGGACCAGCCTGCCTGCCTAGGGCAGGGGGGTGGGGTGGGGGAGAGGCATCTATTTTTGGTGGGTTGTGATATTTTTGGCGTTTTATTAAAAATGGAAAAAGTTATTTTAGTTAGCACTCATGGTGCTTCCCTCCCTCCCATCCCCAGGCAGACCCGGAAATTGTCAGGGAAAGGCAAGACCCCTGCAGGGGTGGGGTGGGGGCTAAAGCAGGGGCTGCTATGGCTACCAAGGGTGAGCTGGTGATGTGAACTGGGGTGCCTGTCACATGACACTCTCCACCACGACGACCTTGCTGCTCTCGGACACTGGGGTCAGGGTGGTCAGGCCCCTGACGTCCGCATCCTGAGCTCTGTACTCCAAGTGGTGGAGGCCCCAGACAGGCTGAGTTAGGTGCTGCCAGCGCTGAAGGAAAGGAGGGCATGTTGAACCACCCCCCAGGGTCACTTGCTTGTCCCCATGGCAACTTCCTCTCCCTCTCCAGTTCCCACCACCTGCCACCAAGTCAAGGCCCTTCTCCAAAGGGGACTTTTCAGGCTCCACTCTCTGTGCTAGGAAGCAGGGTTGAGTGGATGTTCACACGGAGGGGAGGGGACCTAGGGCTGGGCCCTGCTCCCCAGATACCACCCGAGGCCATGGAGGGCCAGCTTTCCTTCCATCCACCCCCAGACTGTGCTGGCCAGAGGCTTCCGGCACAATGGTCCGTGCTGCAGAGGGAGGGTTGGAGCGGGGCCTTACCTCAGCCACGGTGCCCTTGGCCCTGAGGAGGCAGCCCAGGACATGAAGGGGCACACACAGCATGGAGGACAGTGCAAAGGCCCAGCCCATGGCCTCGCCCCACCACGGGTACACGTAAGTTTTGTTGTAGACCAGCGGCTCATGGTACACGACGTTGAAGATGAAGATGCCCTGTGGACAAGCGCCTGTGGTTAGCAGGGCTCCCGCACTGCCCGCACTGCCCGCACTGCCTGGCCTCCCAGTCTTACCATGCAGACCAGCGGGGTGAAGAACGCCCAGCACCATTTCATCCAGGGGCAAGGTCGGTACCCGATCATGCAGGCAATGTCGTCCATGAAGCGGTCAGCTCCTGGGGTGAGGCGGGAGGGCCAGAGCTGGAGACCCTTGTGTCCCTCCCTTGCCTCTCCCTCCCGATCCTTCAGCCCAGACCTACCGTACACCCAGGCCACCACCACACACTCCCAAAAGGCCTGCCAAAGCAGGGTGGTGCCACTGGCCGAATAGTAGTCGAACAGCTGGAAGACGTACATCCCACCCTGGGGGATGAAGCCAGGTCAAGGAAGATGGCAGACGGCGGTGGATGCCATGGGCAGACCCACCCCACCTCCACTTACATTAGTCACCATGGAGAGGTCGATGACAAAACAGAGGGTGCAGCAGAGGGCCACAGAGATCTCCCTTTGGAAACGGAAGTAGTAGGAGGCCGGAAGGAGGTCGAGGAGGCCGGTGATGAAGCCCTCCACACCTACAAACTGTGGCCAGGGCAGCTGAGGCCAAGCCCCTCCACTTGCCCCGCACCTCTCCCTGCCGAGTATGCTGGGCCCCTCTACCCACCCCCACCGCCCGGCTCCCTGTCCCAGGAGCCCTCTGCAAACCTGGCTATCGAGACCAAGCAGCAGCAGCATGAAGAAGAACAGGGCAGCCCAGAGTGGGGCCACAGGCATCAGTGTGACGGCCCGGGGGTAGGCGATGAAGGCCAGGCCAGGCCCTGCAGGGGACATGCAGCACCCTGAGCCTGCCTGCAGGCACCCAGGCTTACTCCCTCCAAGGCAGCAGGCCACCCAACAGAGCTCCCTGTAGCCCAGAGCCACGCCCAGCCTTTCTGTTGGTGGCAAGGCACGGCCAGGCTGCACAAACCCCTATAGGCATCCCATACTAGGCGCCTGGAAGACTCCTGCAGGCCCTCAGCAGATCCCTACCCTGTACCAGTGGGCTGCCTGCTTCAGACTCCTCTCCCCAGGTTCCAGTGGCCACTGTGGTCGCAGTCACTGTGAACCCTGGGGTGATGCAGCAGGGGCTGAGAGGAGGCCCCCCTTTCCCTCTGCACCACTCTGACAAATAGGAGCACATACCCAAGGCCCTTAGGGATGGACAGAAGGGGGCTCAAGTCCCCAGTCCTGAGATGGCTGGAGAACAGCTCTACCTCGCAGCTGCTTGGCTGGGCCAATCTGACAAGTTCACTTTCAATTGGTCTCATGCGTCTCAGAATTTCTGTTTGCATGTGCATGCATGTATGTCGTACACCAGGACATCAACTACTGCTCTGGAGGTGGGACTGGGGGGTCTTTACCTGATTCTGCCACCTTGGAGATGTGCACACCCTGCTCTGTGGCCATGAAGCCCAGGATGGAGAAGACTACGAAGCCAGCAAAGAAGCTGGTTCCGCTGTTGATGAGCGCGAGGATGATGGCATCCCTGGGGATGGAGGGGGACAGAGTGAACTGGTTAGGCTGTCTGCCGTCCATTGGCAGGGCAGGGCAGGGCTGGGCAGGGCTGTGGTGCCTACTTGTAGCAGTTGTTGTTGAAGCGATTGTAGCTGCCCAGGGCTGTGAGGGCCCCCAGGCCGATGGCGTAAGAAAAGAAAATCTGGGTCCCGGCATCTATCCATACCTGGAAGAGAAGGGCCGGCGAAAGCGGGCATAAGGGGCCCTGCCGCACTGCCACGCCTTGCCCCACCCCCGCCACCTCACCTGTGGGGACCCCAGCTTCGACCAGTCAGGCTTGAGATAGTAGACGATGCCGTCCAAGGCTCCGGGCAGCAGCACTCCGCGCACCAGCAGCACAACGAGGACCACGTAGGGGAATGTAGCGGTGAAGTACACGATCTGGGGGGCCGGGCTGCTCAGACAGGCCCTGCAGCAGTGCCTCCCCCTCGGAGGCCCCCACTGAGCCGCAGAGGACTGAGCAGGCAGGCCACAGTCCCCCCTTGCTGGGAGCCATATTCAGAGGTCGGGCAACCCCCGCACTGCCCCCCATTCTGCTCCTCAGGACCGAGGCTCCTCCCAAAGTAAGCTAGGGGCAAGGCTGGGGTCCCAGCAGCTCCACAGTGAGCACCCGTCAGCAGCAGCGGGAGGGTGAGGCAGGTCTGGCTGCCGCAGGCGAGGGGCCCTGGGCACAGCTCATGTTCTGCAGGGAAGTGCTCCTTTGAGGGGCAGCTTCTGGAGTGTGTCCATGTGGGGACAGGAAGGTATGAAGCACGTGGGGAGTAAGGGCTGGAAGGGCAAGGGAGCGCACGAGTGTCTGAGGTGGCGGGGTCCACATGGGCAGTGCAGGTGTGGAGCTGGCCAGCACATGTCCCTCCCAGAGCCCTGTAGGGCCCAGGCGGGGGCGACATCAGACTGGGGCAGGTCCTGTGCCTCATGTGCCCCTCCCTCCTGGTCATCCTCTGTGGAGAGGCGGGGTCCTCTGTCGCTAGTTGGGGATTATAACTTGGCCAGACGGAGAGAGGCAAGCGAAAGGAGGACAGCAAAGGCCTCTGCCTCCTTGTCCAACATCCATGCTGGGCCACGACCTCAGCAAGTGCCTGCTCTGGGGACCCCGCTGGGAATGAGACACACTGGAGTCCTGCCCGCCAAGGACCTGGCTGTGACCCATGGCCCCAGACACACTGTCTTATCTGTTGACACTACGTCTCCCTAGCCTGACAGGGGCCCCTGCGGGAGGGATGTAGTGAGACTTCCCTCCGGATCCTCAGGGTCAGAGAGGAAGGTGAGAAAGACCTTCCGCCATGGACCAGGTCCACATACACCATCCAGACTCAGACCACACGTGAGGAATGGAGAGAAACTGGGGAGTGCGGCAGGGTGGGGATGGGGCGCTCAACACAGGGAAGGGACGGCTACTGCCTGGGGCTCTGACCACCCCTCAGGAGCGAAGGCTGCGGGTCCCTGGATTTGGAGGGTGGGAAGGAATGTTCAGCAGCAGGGTGGAGATAAAGTGGCCTGGATTTCAGAACCTGTTTCCCTCTGCGGGAGCTAGCCCGGGGCCCATCACCTCCTGTTGCAACAGTTGTCCCTTGCAGAGACACACACCTCCCAGAGCAATGCCGCCCCCACCCTTGCCAGCCTCCAGCTGTACCTTTCCTGTTGATTTGACCCCCTTCCAGACACAGAAGTAGACCAGCACCCAGCAGGCCAGCAGACACAGGGTCACCTCCCAGTTGAGGGCCCCTGGCACCTCCAGCCCGCCAGACAGCCGCAAGACTTTGTTCCTAGGGGAGAGGGAGCACCTGAGAGCCCTGCCAGCAGAGGGCCAGGCGACTGGGACCCACCCTGACGGGGGGGGGTGGTGGCTCCTCCCTTCTGCAGCCTTTTGCCCACCCAGGCCAGACCTGGAGGCACCACAGTGTGCTTGGAGCCTGGGAGGCCCTGGCCGGTGGGAAGTGGCAGTGCTGCCAGCCTGGCCCCAGGCCCCTTACAGGGTGGGCAGGACAGACTGACAGGGACAAATGCCACAGAAGGAGCCCCAGGGGCTGGCCTGGGCGCTCCCCGAGGACAGGCAGTTCCCGGAAGTGACTGCTCCACATCCCTGGCCTCCTGTGCATAGGGCTGGGCCATGTGCAGAGACCAGAGGGACGGGACAGGATGGGCTTGGCCCAGAGGCGCCTGACTCACTCCCAGAACTCGATGACAGGGGACCGGCGGTCAGCAAGCTGGTCACATGTGAGGTTGGCTATGCTGGCATTGGCACAGTCTTCATGGCGGAAGATCTCCACACAGTCGGGAGTGTTCCAGGTGTGGCCACACGTGGCCCAGGGCAGCGTGGTGGTGAAGGACTTTACCAGGTAATAGAAGCCCCAGGCCAGCACCATGATGTAGTAGGTGTTGCAGTAGAAGACGATCACCATGGAGGCATAGCCCAGGCCTGGGGACCAGGGGGTTCCTTTCCATGTGGATTCTTGTCTTGCCACTTCCCGCCACCGAATTCTCTCCCCTACCAGCGCTGGCAGTGGTCCCAACTGCTGGGCCCCTTCCAGCTTGCACCCTGGGCCGACATCCTCCCCCTCCCAACCATGCATCCTACCAGAGCCTTCTCTGCTGTGCTATGGAGATTTCTCCAAGCCGCCCCTGGACTCCCCCTTATGTGAGTGTCCCCACACTGGGACTGCTCCCCAGTCTGTCTCCTTGCCCACCCTCCATGCACCCCCAGAGCCCAGGCAGAGCTCCCCTCCTGCCCCAATCCAACCAGTCAGTCCTGTGGGTTCTCCAGCCTCACACACCTGGCCCCCAGCGGCCTCCAGTACATTGGGGTGTGGGAGGCAGTCACCTTCAGTGGGTACCTCTCTGTGCTCCAGCTTCTTTGGAAGGAGCCAAATGTGTTCAGCAGGTCCTGCTCCAGCCTGGCTGTGCGTGAGCTGTCCTTGCCCTTGTGGAGAAGCCCTAGCCCCCTTCTAGTGCCTGCCTCTCCACATTCACTGTGTGGTCTGTGTGTCTTTTAGGTTCCCCCTTGAGACGGCGGGCCATTACCCAGTCCCAGGCCTGGTGCTCAGGACAAGATTTCTCAAGTGGGTGCCAGCCGTGCTCTGCTCCCAAGCCCTTGCCCTAGCAATGGGAAAGGGGAGGGGTCCCTCAGGGGGCACGGAGGGAAGGGCAGGCCTGGGGCTGCTCACCTTTGAATAAGGGACAAATGTTCCATACATTGATGCTGCCGGCCTTCATGAACTGGCCCAATGAGATCTCCAAGAAGAAAATGGGGATTCCTCCGACCAGGGCAATCAGGACGTAGGGAATAAGGAAGACACCTGGGGGAGGAGGCGCAGTGTGGGCTCGGGGGAGATCGCTTCAGTGTTCCCCAGAGTCCCCCTGTAGCACAGGCACTTGTGCAGGGTGCCTCCTTAGCCAAGTGGGGATTTGACCCCCAGCCAGGTTGCCAGGCCGAGCTGGCCAGCCCAGACTCCGGAAGCCCTGGAAGGCCCAGGCGGAGCCCCAGCTCCAGGCTCCACCCCAGCCCCATCATAACTACCCACTGGGTGAATCAGTGCAGGGGGTGGCCGCTGACTCAGAGGCCCAAGGCGAACAGTCTTGGGGGGTGAGTTCTGAGTTTGTTGATGAGGGGGCTGGGGTAGCCCCTGGGCCATTTGAGCCTTATTCCCTGGGCTGTAGGGGGCCCATGCCCACAGGGCTTCCATCCCCATGGTTAGCTGGGGTGACCTAGTGGTTCTGGAGGACACGCGCACTCATGCACGCAGGCCATCCTTGTGCCACAGTTCCCATTTGCCAGGCAGCACTGGAAGGAGCAGTGAGGGCATGTGCGTGTGTGCGGGCATGCGCACCAGGGCTCGGTGTTCCGGCAGGGGGGCTTGTCCAAAGGCAAGGAGCACCTGGCTGCCCTGCACTTGGATGCTTGCCCACTGGTGCGAAGGTCCAGAGAGGTGGGTGGATGGGTGGCAGTCTTCCGCTGGTGGGGGTGTCAGTGTGCAAGGACAGAGGCAGACAGGTGGGGGAAAAGGGACCAAGCCAGGCATAGCAAGCCCCAGCGAGCACGGCTCTGGAGGCAGGCAGGCTGGGTCAGAGACAGGTTGCGGCCAGCGGGCTGGGGTTGGGGTGGTGGGAAGGAGGGGATAGGTGGGCACCAGCAGCCCCTGTCCACTCCCTGTGCCTCCTTTCTAGGCCCCCTCCACTTGCCCCTGGCTCAGCTCTGTTCACTACTCAGGGGCTGAGCTTGACTGCAGCTTGCCTGGCTCCTGGTCTCAGCATCCTTCTTGTGTGTGACCTTGGGCAAAGGCCTTTGCTCTGGGCCTCAGTTTCCCACGCATCATTCAGTCACTTTCGCTCCCCAGCAACCCCAGTGCTGCTTTGTAGTCACAGGACACACGCGTGCCCATCGCTGTTGCTAAGCTGGCCTTAGGCAGGCGGGCGTGGGGTGTGCATGCAGCGTGTCTGCCAGCGGCGCCAGGCCGCAGGCTTCAGAGCCTGGCTCAGGCACCCAGTGTTCCAGGCCCAGGCCAGAGGGGAGGGCACGGGAGGGAGTGGAGAGAGGGCAGGGGGAGGGACAGAGTGGCCCATTGTGTGTGTGTGTGTGTGTTCGTGTGTGCACACGTGGGGGGCCCACACAATGTGCCACTTGTGTGCCTGACCCGCGGGGGCAGCCGGGGCTCCTCACCTCTTGGAGCCCCCGAGGGGGCAGGTCTGGCCTCCCCCCCTCCGG
>NW_007730270.1:197104-200821 GCF_000696425.1 Galeopterus variegatus | reverse complement strand
CTCTATGTTAATTAATATGAAAACATTGCTAAGATATAATATTGAATTTTTAAAATATTGAATAAACAACCCATTATCATGTATTTTATTACATACTGAATTTGTCAAGGTATGAATGTGTTTGTATAAATGGAATAAAAAAATGTAAAAACATAGGGAGAGAAAGGAGTGTCCAGAATTGGGAGCTAGAAGACATTGTCAACTTTAATTTACTCTAATAATTTAAAATTTCACTGATTAACACACACAAAATTATCTGTGTAACTGAAATTCATAAAGAGCATATATTTAGAATTTACTAAAATTCCTACCAGTGAACAGTAACGTTGTGAATGACAAGATAGACTAAGGCAAGCCATGACCTACAAACAAGTCTTGATGGGGTATCAAGTTCATCTGTTTACACATTTATTTAATAACTATTTATTAAGCATTTATTTTAGGCCATTCACTGCTTGGGGATTTATTTCTTTAACAATGGGATATTTTAAGAATTATTAAATGAGAAAGAGTTTATCATAATAATATTTGGCTTAAAACTATACAGAAAATACTGGTCGGCTTAGGTTTTGTTCTTATTTTTTATATTTCTTTGCTCTCTGACTTTACTTTATACTTTTTGTGTGGTTGAGGTGATGAAATTCCTGGAGTCCTTTTCTCCATTTGAAGTACCTTTCATGCCCTATTCAGTGGAAATGATCTGCCAAAAACATAGATAAAGAGATACATCTTTAATCTTACAAGCTGTCTCCTTGCACGGGATCAGGAAAGTGATTTTTCTTTTAACAGTTGTCAGCGTGCTTGACATCTGTCACAAAGGCTTAGGCTCTATTTTTATTTTTCCTATTGAAATCATGCTCTGACACCTGCCCCTTTGATACTTTCAGACTGATCCAGTAAAGAACTGAGTGCTTTTCAAAGAACTCACCATATTTTTTTTGTGTGTGGTTTGATTCAAATGTAAGATTAAAAATAAAACTTATTTTTAGTAGGATACATATGTAGAAATATATAAATTAAATAAAAATATATAATTATGCTATGAATGATATATTCTTAATAAAAATATAGTTGATATTAGAATATTAAGTCTTTCTAGAAAGTTTTAAATAACATTTTCAAAATTATATTCTATATCAAAAAACCATTCACAGTACTTAAAATAAGTGGAATGGAGATATATCTTTCAGTTTTTGCTACGTAAAACCTAATGACAATTGATATAGTAACCATATACACATATATGATAAAAGTTATAATATGTTTATAAATTTTAAATTAATACTTTGTACTATTTCTTAAAGTAATTGTTTTACGTGACCTTGTAGAAGGGTGTAACGAACTGGGATGTATGCATAAAAAAAGTAAGATAATATTAAATGTCATAGCTCATTAGCTTTACCTTCTAGCTACAAAATGTCAGAATAATGTTCCCTAGTAAAGGAATCATTCCGTAATAGACTGCTATTTTGTTCTTAGAAATAATGATATAAAATGTTGGGAACTAACATTAGGAAAAAAATGATGAAGTAGGAAGCTCCAAACTCTTGTTCCCTACAGAAGCAAGCAAGAAAGGAAGGATAGATGGGAGGGAGGAAGGGAGGAAGGGAGGGAGGGAAGAGAAAGAAAGAAAAGAAAAGAAGAAGGAAGGAAGGAAGGAAGGAAGGAAGGAAGGAAGGAAGGAAGGAAGGAAGGAAGGAAGGAAGGAAGGAAGGAAGGAAGGAACAATTAAAGAAAGAAAGGAAACTACCAGAAATAACTTCTCAGAACTATGAAAAATGGTCAAAGATATACAACAACGAAGCATGATAACAGTCATGAAATGGCCACTGGCCATATTCCCAGTGTAGGATCCCAATCCCTGGTTTTGAACAGAGCAGAACAGACCTTCTTCACAACTTATTCTGCATGTCTGTAAGAACCTGTCTGGAGGCTATCTAAAGGACTGAAGCAAGAGGTTCAACTTCGTTTCTCATAACTTGGAATTTAGGCCAGAAGTAATAGGCATTGCTCAAAAATGCTGAAAAGTGAATTTACAACCCACAGGTACCTGTGTGAAAAAAAAAAAAAAAATAGGATAAAGACCTACACTAACCTACCTAAGGCCTAGGGAAAAGCTTGAGAAAATTCTTGGAGATACTAGGACATTCAAAAGCACCTCTTTATGTGGGGTATGTAGAAAGCTATATCTATGCTCAGAAGACACCTGAGAACACCATAAGCTATCACCTTGGAATAATCTCTAGGCTTGCAGCAAGCCTCATTAAATGTTGACAGTGTCCCAGAACAGAGATAATCTGAAATAACTGGAAGAGGAGTTTGTTTTTTGTTGTTACATTGTCGTTGTTGTTGTATTTTTGTTCTTGTGCTTTTTCTTTTTTCTTTTGTTTCTTTCTAGTTTCTTTCATTTAAGGAAATATATGTCAAAACACTAGCTAAATATGAACTAAAGACAGAAATGTTAGTGATCACACATCACAGAATATATAGGCATTAAAAAAATAGTTTGAAAAAAACAGCATTCAAAAAAAATTTTTTTTTAAAAAGCTAAATTTGGGCCGGCCCTGTGGCGCACTCGGGAGAGTGCAGCGCTGGGAGTGCAGCGCCGCTCCTGCCACGGGTTCAGATCCTATATAAGACTGGCCGGTGCGCTCACTGGCTGAGCACAGTGTGGGCGAAACCACACCAAGGGTTGTGATCCCTTTACCGATCACGAAAAAAGGACAAAAAAAAAAAAAAGCTAAATTTGGGGAAGTTGAGAATCTAATGTCCAGTGTTACCACATTATAATATTCAAATGTCCATCTTTTAACAACAACAACAACAAAAAAAAACACAAGGCATACTAAGAATCAGGGAAGTATAGTTCATTCCCAGGATATAAATTGATAAAATCATCTATGAAGAAGTTTATACATTGGACTTTGTTGACATGGACTTTAAAACAACTGTCTTAAATATATTCAAAGATCTAAATTAAAACCAGGACAAATAACTGAAGGTAATCAGGAAAATGATGTATGAACAAAATAAGAATATCAATAAAGAGAAAAAAAATTATGAGAAGAAACCTAACAGCAAGTCTAGAGCTAAAAAGTACAACTAAAGATATTCAGTAGATGGAGATCAACAGCATATTTGGAGAGGCAGAAGGAAAAATCAGCAAACTTGGAGATAGGACAACTGAAATGTTTGATTTTGAGAAGCAGGAAAAAAAATGAAGAAAAGAAGAAAAGTAATTAGAGCTCAAGTGTCCTGTGAGACACCAACAAACAGATCAACATATGCATTACTGAAGTCCCAGAAGAAAAACAGAGAGAGAGAAAGAAAAAAATATTTGAAGTAATATTACCCCCATATGTCCCTCATTTGATGAAAGGTATGAAGCAACAACTCTAATAAGAACAATGAACTCAAAGTCGATACAGAGAGACCCATGCCTAGACAAATTAAAATCAAACTGTCAAAAGGCATAGACAAAGGCAGAATCTTGAAAGCAGAAGATAGAATCTACTTATCATGTACAATAAAATTAACAGCTAATTACTCGTCAGAACACAGAGGACAGGGCCGGCCCGGTGGCGCACTGCTACAGTGCGCCGCTTGGGAGCTCGGTGGCACTCCCGCCGAGGGTTCGGATCCCACATACAGACCAGTTCCCGCTCACTGGCTGAGTGAGGGGCGGACACAGCACCGAGGGTTGCGATTCCGTTGCCA
>NW_007730270.1:193432-196627 GCF_000696425.1 Galeopterus variegatus | reverse complement strand
GCCGAGGGTTCGGATCCCACATACAGACCGGTTCCCGCTCACTGGCTGAGTGAGGGGCGGACACAGCACTGAGGGTTGCGATTCCGTTGCCAGTCCCGGTCCGGTACGGGCGCGACACTGAGGGTTGCGGTCCATTGCCGGACACGAAAAAAGACAAAAAAAAAAAGAACACAGAGGACATAAGACTATGAGATAACATATTTAAAATAACAAAACAAAACAAAACAAATAAAACAACAAAAAACCTGTCAACCAGTAATTTTACATCTAGCAAAACTGTCCATCATAAGTAAAGGAGAAATTATTGACATTCCAGACAAACAGAAGATGAGGGAGTTCATTACAACTAGACTTGTCATACAGGGAATCTGAAAATAATTCTTCCAGTTGAAATGAAAGAACCCTGGACAGTAACTTGAAGCCATATGAAGAAAGGTAAAGGTAAATGCATACATGGTCAAATATAAAAGTCAGTATTATTGTGATTTGGGTTTGTAATTGCATTTTTATTTCCCGCATGATTAAAAAAACAGCTGCATAAAATATAATTTAAAAAGCCTATGCTATTTGGGCACAAAATATATAAAGATGTAATTTGTGACAATATTAAGATGGGGCATGAAGCTGTAGAGAAATAGGTTTTGTATGTTATTGCAGATAAGTTTGTATCAACTCAAATCATATTGTTATAAATTTAGGATGTTAACTGTAATCCCATGGTAATAATAAAGAAAATATATAAAGAATATACACAAAAGAATCAAGTGATTCATTATGATAAATCAAACACACACAAAAGAGCAATAATGAAGTCAATGAGGAACAAATATATATAACATGCACAGAAAAAAAAATAGCAAAATGGCATACCTAAGTTCTTCCTTATTAATACTTACTCTAGAATAATAGTTGAAGTCTTTAATGCCTCACTTTCACATATGACATTATCCTATACATAGAAAAGCCCAAAGAATTCACATGAAAGGTATCAGAGTTAATATACCAATTCAGCAAAGGTTCAGGGTACAAAATCAGCACTCAAATATCAGATGTGTTTATATAAACCAGCAATAAATAATTCAAAAATGAATTGAGAAAGAAATTTCATTTACAATAGAATTTAAGAGAATTATATATCTAGAAATAAATATAACCAGAGTGTAAGATTTGTGCACTGAAAACTACAAAACATTGCTGAAAGAAATTGAAGAAGACTTAAATAAATGAAAAGACATTCTGTGTTTATAGATAGGAGGATTAAATTAACATTGTTAATATGTCAGTACTACCCAAAGTGAACTTACAAGTTCAACCCATTCTTTTCTAAATTGAGACAACATTGTTTTGCAGAAATGGATTCTCAAATTTATATGGAATTTTGAGGAGACCCAAATGTGCAAAACAACTCTTAAAAAGAAGAAAATTTTTGAGGACGCACACTTCCAGGTTTCACAACTAACTACAAAATGAGAGTAATTGAAGAAGTGTGCTGTTGACGTAAGGATAGACATATAGATTAATTGAATAGAATTGAGAGTACAGAAATACATACATACATATATGGTCAATTGAGCTTTAACAGGGTTGCTGAATGTATTGAATAGGAAAAAAATTAGTTTCTTCAACAAATGGTAATGGAACAATTGGATATCCTCATGCAAAAGAATAAATAATTTGGACCTGTAACTCATACCATTTACAAAATTTAATTGAAAATGGATCAATAACCTAAATAAAAGAGCTAAAAACATTCAACTAATAAAGAAAAACTGAAGGATAAATCTTCCTGACCTTGGATTTGGCAATNATCAAAGGATATGATCAAGAAAGTGAAAAAACAACCTACAGAATAACATAAAGTATTTGCAAGTCATATATCTGATGAGTTTAATATCCAGAATATATAAAAACTCCTATATCTAATCAACTAAAAGACAAATAATCCAAATAAAAAGTAGATGTATTAGGTGGTTTTCTATTACTTATAATTGAATAAATGAAACTGTGTAGTTTATAAAAAGCAGAACTTATTTCTTACAGTTTGGGAAGCTGGGAAGGCCATGATCCAGGGACACATCTGGTGATGGCCTTCTTGGTGGGAGCTCTGTAACAAGTCCTGTGGCAACACAGGGTATCACATGATGAGAATAGGATGAGCAAGAGAGTTAACTCACTTGCTCTCTTTATAAAGCCATCGTAACCACTACCTGTTAACCCATTAAACCGTTAACCCATTAAACCGTTAACCCATTAATGGATTAATCTATTCATGAGGCAGAGCCCTCATAATCCAATTACCTCCTAAGAGCCCCATCTTTTAAATGCTATAATCAGATTTCCCACCCTCTTAGTACCGTTAAAATGGGGATCAAGTTTCCAATATGTGAACTTTTGGAGGCCATATTCAACCCATAGCATTTTGGTCCTGGACTCCCAAATTCACGTCCTTTTCACATGTAAATACATTCATTCAATCCCCATAGCTCCAAAGTCTTAACTTATTCCAGTACCAATTCAAAAATATCTAAAGTCCCATCTCTGAAATTAAACAAGCTATTTACTTCCAATATACAGTACTGAGAAAAGCATAGGGTACATATTTCCATTCAAAAAGGGAAAAATAGGCCAAAATAAAGGGGTAACTTGTCCTAAGCATGTCCAAAACCCAAGGTAGGCATTAAATTTTAAAGCTGGAGAATAATCTTTCTTGATTCCATGTATGGCATTCTCACCACACTGGTGCAAGGGTTGTGCTCCCACATCCTCAGTTAGCTCCACCCCTGTGGTTTTTCTGGGCTCAGCCCACACTTTGCTCTCCCAGGCTGACATTGCATTCTGGTAGCTCTAAAGTTATGTGGCCTCAATGACCTGTGACAAATCTCTTCCTGGGCCTTCAGGCTTATCCATTCATCTTTTAAAACCTGAGTGGAGGCTGCCATGACTCCGTAGCTCTGGCATTCTGTGAGCCTGTAGACCTAACACCATGTGGACACTGACAAGTCTTCTGGCTTGTATCTTGCAAAGCTGCCAGTTTAGCCACAGCTGGAGCAGCTGGATCAGCCAGAGTAGCCAGGGTACAGGTGATGGAAGGAGCATTCTGTAGTGGTCCTGGGTAGCAAGCCCATGGAGGGTGACTCAGGCCTGTTCCATAAAACCATTCCGTCTCCCTAAGACTCTAGGCCTGTGATGGGAGGA
>NW_007730270.1:191675-192875 GCF_000696425.1 Galeopterus variegatus | reverse complement strand
CAGTTAGCTCCACCCCTGTGGTTTTTCTGGGCTCAGCCCACACTTTGCTCTCCCAGGCTGATACTGCATTCTGGTAGCTCTAAAGTTATGTGGCCTCAATGACCTGTGACAAATCTCTTCCTGGGCCTTCAGGTTTATCCATTCATCTTTTAAAACCTGAGTGGAGGCTGCCATGACTCCGTAGCTCTGGCATTCTGTGAGCCTGTAGACCTAACACCATGTGGACACTGACAAGTCTTCTGGCTTGTATCTTGCAAAGCTGCCAGTTTAGCCACAGCTGGAGCAGCTGGATCAGCCAGAGTAGCCAGGGTACAGGTGATGGAAGGAGCATTCTGTAGTGGTCCTGGGTAGCAAGCCCATGGAGGGTGCCTCAGGCCTGTTCCATAAAACCATTCCGTCTCCCTAAGACTCTAGGCCTGTGATGGGAGGAGCATCCTCAAAGATCTCTGAAATGCTTTTGAGGTCTTTCTTTAGTTCTCCCAATGATCCCTTCTTTCTGTACTAATCACCTTAGCAGACTCTTCAAGCTACATCCTTGGTTTCTTCTGTTGAAAACAGTTTTTCATTCTTTATGTGGCCAGGCTGAGTGTTTTCCTTTTTTTTTTTTTTTTTTTTTTACCTTCTAGTTACCTTGTAATTATGAATTCTGCCTTTACCTTGTGTCTTTGCTACTATCATTCAGCATAGTCTGTTAAAAGTAGCCACATAGCTGCCTAAATACTTTGCTGCTTATGAATATCTCCACCAAATACCCTGGTTTATCACTTCAAATTCCACTTTTTTTTTTTGGCAGCCGACTGGTACTGGGATCCAAACTCATGACTTTAGTGTTATAACGCCACACTCTAACCAACTGAACTTACTGGCCAAACCTTTCAAATTCTGCATTCTATAAAACCTTTGGACATGTATACAATCTAGCTAAGATTTTTGTCAATTCATAACACAGGTGATCTTTGCTCCAGTTTCCAGTAAGTTCCTCTCGTTCACATCTGAGACCTTCCCAGAATGGTCTTTACGGTCAGCATTTCTATGAGCATTCTGGTTACCACGGTTTAGCCAGTTTCTAAAATATTCCAAATTTTCCATATTCTTCTTGTCTTCTAAGCCCTCACCAGAATCTAGTCTTTCTCTAACCTGCTCCTTCCAATTCTTCCAGACTCTGCCCATCACCCAGTTCCAACGCTGCTTCCACGTTTT
>NW_007730270.1:175147-190700 GCF_000696425.1 Galeopterus variegatus | reverse complement strand
TGATTCTACTCATATAAAATACCTAAAGTAGGCAAATTCATAGAAAAGAATTAGATCAAAGGTTGTCAGGGACTGGGAGGATGGAAGAAGGAGAGTTACTACTTAATGACTACAGAGTTACTGTTTGAAGTGATGAAAAGATCTGGATGTAGATTTTAGTGATCATTGCACAGCATTGTGAATGTAATTATGCTATTGGATCATACACTTAGAGTGGTTAAAATAGCAAATAGTCTGCTATATATATTTTACTACAACATATGTCATGACATTTTTTAGCTTTTTAGTTTAGTTTTTTTGTTTGTTTGTTTTAAGTTTTCATATGATAGAATTGATGTTTTACTTTTGGTGAACAATTCTTAGGAGTTTTGTTACTGTGTAACAGATTACCAAAAACTTTGTGGTTTATCTCCTAGTTTCTGAGGATTAAAAATCTAGTTTAGTTTTATTTCTTTAAAAAAGAGTCTCATAGGCTGCTATCAAGGGGTAGGCCAGTGACAGGCCACATATGTATGCTCAACTGAAGCAGAATTCACAAACTTACATCGTTGTTGGCAGAATTTCAGTTCCTCAAAGTCTATTGCCCTGAAGGCCTCCATTCCTAGCTGGCTACTGCCCTGAGACTACCCTTATTTTATTGCCAAATGTGTCTCACCAAGGTGTCAACTTGCTTNAAAAAAAAAAAAAAAAAAAAAAAATATATATATATATATATAGTTTTATCATCCCCCCAAATTTTCCTCATGCTGTCCTTTATAGTCATAACAAACTACTACACTTAACCCCTGGAAACCGCTGATCTATTCTTCCTCACTGAAGATTTTTTGTCTTTTAAAAATGTCAAAATATATTTGGAATTATACATTATGGAACATTTTGACACCTGCTCCTTTTTCTCTTTTCTCATATATGCATTTGATATTTATCCAAAGTATTGACTTCTGATCAAGATGGAAGTATAGACACTCCCCAGCCTCACCCTCTCCCACAATCAACCAATTTACGACTAATAAACAGCAACAACTGCCAAACTAGGGCTGCACTGCTAGAGCTCAGGGGAAGAGGAAGAGGGACCCATGGAGTCCCTGAAGGCAGGTGAAGCCACGATGAGAGAAAGAAAGGACCACTCCAATCATTTTGAGCCCTGGCTGCTTCAAGGCTAGCCCTGATGAGCGCAAGGAGGAAGAGCTGGCAAAAGCCACAGCTGTGCCTTTTGTGTGAAGTTGCTTGGAGCCTTCAGGGGAGAGGAGGACCTTGGTGGCCTTCAGACCTGCAAGACCAGTGACAGAGTTCCCATGCACCCACACAATAGCAAGGGACCAGAGACAACTAAAAAAAGGAGCCACTCAGCGGCCAGTGAGTCATCACAAGGTACTGGCCACAGCCTTTCCCATGGGAAGTGTTTGTAGTGTGGGCAGTTGGGGAGATGGGCCCACCAGGGGACCACTGGGGCACAGCATGGGCAGTGGGTCTGAAACAAAGTAAGGCTAGTCTTGTGAACCAAACTGACTCCATTTTCCCTGCAGAGGACACTTTATTACTTTTCTACTCTTCAGTCATGAGACCCCCAGGATAAATGATTACCCCTTGGCCAGTCCTGATAAAATAGACTGAGATGAAAGAAGAAACATATTTACTGAGTTGTGAAACCCCTCCCCAAGGCTTGTTTACCATAACTGTAAAAATTAAGTTATAGATTAAATTTAAGACCCATTTAGGAATTCCCATATGCACACAAAGCTTCAAGGTGACCACTACAATGACCCTCCTGGGGTGACAATTGTGGGGGGTACTAACATTAATAAAATAAATGTATTTCACAGGACCTGACATTTTAGAATTACACATAGAAATGTTAAGCTTGTGAAAACAGGAAACTTTCCCCAGGCTCAAGTCTCTGTTGTAGATAAAGAATTGTAACACAGCAAAATTGCTGTCTCTAAGGGCAGATGTCCTTGGTGCAGCTTAACCTACTGATTGCTGTTAAGATATGTTGAGGAAGCTGCTTGATTATTGTTTAAATACACTGAGGAAATTGCTGTAGGGAAAGAAAATGTTTGCTAAGGGCAAGCTGTTCTGTTGGTGGATTGACTGAGCTTTTTACAAATTGCATTCTGGAATCTCACATTGTTAATTTTACTGCTGTTACTAGTTTTACACTGTCATTGTTTTTATGTCTTTCTTTGATGATTGAATCAACTGACTTTTCTTGTGAAACTTCCTTGTCTTTACAATAAAAAAGAGAAGCTAACTTTGAATCAGGGCTGTCACATTCAACTTTCTCCTTCTAACAGGGGAGTTGCTGAACTGCAGTCACTTTGGGCCTCTCATGGCATTCATGGTGCTTTCAGTATACTTTTTCATCTCTGTTACACGTAGGGAAGTGTAACAGACAATGATGAACACTGCTGCCATCTTGGACCTACTGAGCATGCACCAATGATGAAACCGGGAAGAACAGAACGGACCACCCCCAGTGAAGCTGGCGTGTGTCTCAACTCTTTTCTCTATAAAAGACCCTGAACAGCTCCACTCGGGGGGGCAGCTTTACTGTCACTACCCCACTTACGCACAAGTCTATCTCCACTTTTAATAAAGCATTGCTTGCTTTACAGCTGGATACATTGTTCATTTCTATGACTTTGGAATCCAAGAGCCTAATTTAGTCACTGGTGAAAACTGGAAAGCTTTGGGCACCAGAGAAGACTCCAGGGGGCTTCCTGCTCTTCTAGGTTTTATAGGTGTTCTTAGGTGGTATTAGACCTTTACTGGTCAATGTCAGAACTTTGTCTCTGATCTGTGGGTGTTGTATGTTTTCTTTCAGGCAAGTGGCCACTGGGACTATTTTGCTCCCATGTCTCTGCTGCTGGTAAGTCTCTCCCAGAGTCCCTGGCCTAAATTCTGACAAGGCAATGCTTTATTCTCTTTTACTCTCCTTTTTTCCCCCTTTTCTTCCTCTTTAAAGTGACTGCCAGACAACTACAGCTTAAACTCCTCTCAACCTGTGAGAAGCTGCTCCCTGTGGCTGGCAATGGCTGCCTGATGGGTAACTAGCAGAGTGGGAAGTCCAGTCCTACACTGTGAAGATCTTGCTTGACAGGGGATTCATGAGAGTGGTGGGGATTCATTCCCACACTGTGCAGCGACTAAAAGTCTGGAAGCTGCTAAAATTCTCTTTACCTTTCTCTTATATTCTGAGCCCTCTTCTGCTGTTTGGTTGAATTGTATCCACTACTATGTAGGTGCACCTGGAGGGCTTTCAGCTATGCTTTGTTTCTCTGATTTAAATATAGACAGTACTTTTCTTCTCCATGCCAACAACGGTAGGGAGAACTGCTTTTATCAGGTACTGTGTCAATGGAATAGGCTGGCCCTGCTGATTGGGACTAAGATAAACTGGACTTTACTAGTCCTCTTTTCTCTTTGTTTGCTTGGTTAGACAATTAGTTGAATACCGGTAATCTGAAAAAGACTTCCAATCCTTGCACCAACTTTTGGACTTTCAAGTCCTTTGTTTAATGTGAGAGGACAAGCTGAGCCCGGTCTGTGGGTAACAGATCTGCCCTCCAATCAGCACGTGTCCACTCAGTGGAGACTGGTCAGGAGTATAGATCTGCAGGAGGTGCAGTTTGCTTAAAAGACTCAGGCCCAGACCAGAGTTTCCACACAACCCATGTGTACCAAACTTCACAAAACCCAGAAATACTTAAAAGGTCAACAATTAAAACCTGAGCTGCACAAAAAGCCTTCCCCAGAGAATAAGCAGCAAAGCAGCAATTTATCTCAACCACAGGGCTCAAGTGCTGATCCCCACAGGAAGTTCACCCATTTTAGAAGTAAGCAAAGGACAACAAGTTAGTTCAGTGCAGAGTTTAAGTGGTGGAAGTAGCTAATAATCCAACACAGAAGTGAAAGAAAACATACAACACCCACAGATTAGAGACAAAGTTCTGACATTAACCAGTAAAGGTCTAATAGCACCTAAGAACATCTATAAAACCTAGAACAGCAGGAAGTCCCCTAGGCTCTGAGCCGGGGTGAGGGGAGCCTGAGAGCGTCAACCGTGCCTCACTGACAACCACATCCAGCCCAGTGACATCCACTGAACCACCACTGCCCCGGGCTTCTGAGCAGGTGTAAGTGGGGCTGAGGGCCTCAGCCACATCCCCCCCAGTGTCTGCATCCAGCTCAGTGACAACCACCAGTCCACCGCCAGTAGCCCACTGGGCTCCCAAGTTGGGGTTGAGTGGGGCTGAAGGCCTCAGACACACCACACTGATGTCCACATCCAGCCCAGCGATGACCACCAACCTGCTGCTGGAAATATCTAGGCCCCCCAATCAGGGCCTCATCCATGCCCCCCCACTGAAGTCCACATCCAGCCCAGCGATGACCACTGAGCTGCTGATGGAAGCACCCCAGGCTCACCAGCCAGGGCAGTGGGGGCCAAGGGCCTCAGCCATGCCCCCTGATGTCTACATCTAGCCAAGTGACAGCCACCAAGCTGACACTGAAAGCACCCTGGGCTCCTGTGCTGGGGCAGTTGGTGGGCTAAGGGCCTCTGTCATGCCCCCCTAAAGTCTGCATCTAGCCCAGCCACAACCAAGCCACCATCAGAAATCCCTCAGCTCCCATGCCTGAATGAGGGGATTGCCACAGGCCCTGACCACACTCCCCTCCTTCCTTCCTTTTTCTTCCACCGTATCCCCTCGCCCCACCCCCAACTTCTCTGAAACAACATCTTAGAATGTAAAAAATAAAAAAAATAATAATAATTTATTCAAATTAATAAATTAATTTAAGAAAAAACAAAAAGAAACCAAAGTATTGGGTGTATCAGTAGTTGCTTCCTTGTATCTGCTGCGCAGTATTCTATGGACTTTCCTCCATTTGTTATTCATTCACTTACTGAAGGACTTTGGATCGTATCCAGTTTTTTACTATTATGCACAGATGTGCCATAAATATTTGTTTAAAGCTTTTTGTGTGAATATAAATTTTCCTTTCTTTTGAGTAAATACTCAGAAGTAGGATTGCTGAGTACAAAGATAGGTAAGTGTTTAATTTTATAAAAAATTATCAAGCTTTCCCAGAGTGTTTTGTGTGAATATAAATTTTCCTTTCTTTTGAGTAAATACTCAGAAGTAGGATTGCTGAGTAAAAAGATAGGTAAGTGTTTAATTTTATAAAAAATTATCAAGCTTTCCCAGAGTGGCCGTACCATTATGTATTCCTGCAATTAATGTTTAAGATTTCTAGTTGCTCAACTTCTTCAACTACTCTTGATATTATATTTGTTTTTGCTTTTTGCTTTTTGTTTTGTTTTCTATTTAGCCATTCTTATAGATGTGTAGTGGTATCTCATTATGGTTTGCATTTGCATTTCTCTAATGGTTAATGATGCTGAATCTGATTTTTTGTGATTACTTGCTGCCGTTAATTCCTCTTCAGTGAAGTGTGTGTTCAAGTCCTTTGCCCACTTTTTAATTGGGTTGCTTTCTTTCTTAATACTTAGTTTTGAGAATTCTTTATAAATTATTGATATAAATCCTTTATGAAACTTTCAAATATTTTTCCTCAGGATGCAACCTTTTTGTTCTCTTAACACTGTGTTTCACATAATAAAACTTTTTAACTCTGATAAAGTTTAACGTAACTTTTTAATATGCGTTGTACTTTGGGTGTCATGAACATAAACAGTTCCTCCTATATTTTTTCCTAAAAATTTTATAGATTTTTTGTTTTGTTTTATAATTATATCTATGATGAATTTTTTAATTAATTTTTGTGTAAGATATCAGAGTTAGGTCAAGGTTCTTTTATTTTTTCTCCTTTTGCATATGTTGATAAATTATTCCTATACTATTTATTAGAAAGACTATTTTCTCAAATAAATTATTTTCTACTTCTGTCGAAAATTAAATGATCATATTTGTGTGGGTCTATTTCTGGACTGCATTCCGTTCTACAGACCTATTTGTTTCTCCTTTGCAGGTACCACACTTGTTTGGTTTGCTATAGTTTCATATAGTAACTCCTAAAATTGGGTAATGTGTTTATTAGATTGCTGTTGCTACCCTAATACATTACAACTATTCAGTGGCTTAAAAGAATACAAATTTATTATCTTACATTTTCAGAGTTCAGAAGTCCAAAATAAGGTTCACTAAAATAAAATCAAGGTACTGGTAAGACTATTTTCCTTCTAAAGATTTTTAAGGAAAATACATTTCCTTGCCTTGTTCAGCTTTCAGAGACTTCCAAATTCCTTGACATATGGCCCTCTTACGGTATTGGTACAATTTTGGCATCTGCTTCTTTTGTTACATCTCCTTCTCTGACTCTTTGATACCTTTTAAAATAATGATCCTTGTGATTACATTGAACACCCAGATAACCCAGCATAATCTTCCCATCTCAAAATTCTTAAATTTGTCACATCTGCGAAGTCACTTTTGCTTTGTGAAGTAACAAATAAGCAGGTTTTGATATTAGTCTGTGAAAATCTATGGGAGGTCTTTTTTATGATTTAAATTTTAAAATTTTAAGATTTAATTTATGACTAAGAATATGGTCTATCTTAACTATCCTATGAGCAATCAGACTGGAAGGTATTTTTTGAAGCATACTACTATCTTGAATGAAAGTCGTAGATTCAGTTCTATACCTATTTTTTTTAACATAATACCTATTATTTTTACATTATTTTCCACAGATACTTCATCTCATCAGTGTGGGACTTGGTCATATATCTTGCTTTGGCCTGATGATGAGTGACATGTATTTCCTCACTTTTTTTTTTTTTTTTATTTTTGGCTTGCTGATGTGATTTGCTTGGTTAGTAGAGGCCACATGAGCAAAAACTTGAACTGTGCTCATTCATTTGGGCTATACGTTTTATGCTACTGCATTCAAACCAAAACAACATGCCTCAGACTGTCTCTGGTCCAAGGAGGATGGGAGGCTCGAGGAGCACATCTGAACTCAACTTTCTTATTGAAGACAAATCTACCCTAATAATTCAAAACCCTGACTATCCAGTCAGCTGACAAAAGTAAGAAATTGATGCAGATGGTATATATTAACTGAATTTATGGCTGATTTCTAATGCAGTGTATTGGGCAATAACTTATTAATACCATGTACAAATAGAAATATATTAATCAATATAATGCCTAGAAGGGAAATCCTCTGTAATAAAATAATGACTACTATAATGCATAAATGCACAGGGATGAGTGTAGAATAGCAATAGATGCAGATATGTTGTCATGGCAAGTCCAGTGAACAAATCTTTGTAAAATTTCAAACAAGAATCACTATGAGCAGTGTCTTATAATCTCCACTCAGTACCTATTATCCTGAAATGAAGATTAGTGTATTTGAAATTGTGCGAAAGTATTTTCTGTTTATATATGAAACACTGTTAAGTCCTAGATTCAGATAAATTCTAAATGGGTTTATCAAACACACAATTTCTTGCAGGACATTTGGAAGTCTTGAAGGGAGTAGAATGGTGCATATCTGTGTAACACTGTCTTATTTGTACCAGATATATTTACCATCCTTTGTCTCCAGTTATGAATGAAAAAAGTGCTCACAACCATTCTGACAAACAAAACCACTCCTGTAATTGTCTAAAAGGTGTCTTCCTGGTCGACAGTGAAAACCACACATGAAATCCCTGATTTAAGTGTATAGTAAACCTGAGAACAACTCAGTCATTTGAAGTATATCTGCAACAATAAATAGATATAATTATATAGAAAGGAGTATTTTATAATATAATAGAGGGGGAAACTCAAATTTTAAACTATTTGCAAAACAGAGTAAAAAGGATACCCTAAATGAGCAAAGTTGAATAAACTCAGAACATCAGGTATACTCCTGACTATTGCAAATATAAAAGCAGAATACACCAGTGATTTTAAAGTCTAAACAAAAAATATAGCTAAGGAAAATAGGAATTAATTGGAAGTGGTCTTAGTTAGCAATCCAACTACGTAAATCTAGAAAACCCTCCTGTTACATTTATACATATCTCAATGGGGAAGCTTCATAAAGAGGTGACTAATTGTTCCCTGACACAAATTTCAATTCTAGACTCATATTGATAATTATATCATAAACCCAAATAGCCTTCTTAGAAAATGCTCTGCTGTTAATTAAAGTATCCTCAGCAGTGTTAACAGAATCATCTTTTCATGCAGTTCGAACAAACTGGGATAATAGAATTTCACTATAATCAATGACTTCAGATGCACATGAAGTAGGGAATGTAGGGCATTTCAGAAAATAAAAATGGAAGAGGGAGAAAACCATAAAAATACTTCGTAATTCAGGTTAATTATTTAGACTGCTGAAATAATTTCTGGTTGAATAGACAATTATACCTATAGATTATTACTTTAAGCGTTGAGAGTTTCCATTCAAATTTGAATTAGAATTGCTAGTCCAGGCAAGACAGCCATGGATAATAACCTGTAGGGTAGTGTTCAGGGTGGCAAAGATAATTTTAAGTATATTTATTAATAGTCTCTTCCTTAATTACATTGTTTTCCTCAGTATTAATTACAGCACTTTTAAAAAGCAAATTAACTTTTCTAATATTAGATTGCATCCTACGAGTTATGTTTTCTTATTTTAAAAAATGCAGTAGTATGTCAGTATTTTCTAAATTAAATAGTCTATTTTAGGTACTCTCTTTGGTAAAAATCCATCTCTCTGAAATTTTCTCGCTTCTAAAAGGACATTGTGTGACTTGGTGCATGCATGAAACTGCAGTGAGAGGAGCGAGGATATCTGGGATGTACACACAAAACAATCAGCAACTTTCTTCTTTGCCCTTTCGCTTCCCTATGACTATCTTTCTCAGGTTCCTATATGGCTGCTTGGCATCTGCTACTGAAGTCTCAAGTTTTGAGTTGTTTGCTTGGCTTGTTCTGTCCTTCTGTATTACTTTGGTCTTGCTTTTCAGGTGCCATAGACCTCTTTGCCTTTCAACTGTGGTCTCCATGAAGTCTGAGGGGCAATTATTTCCCCCAAAGCTTCTGAAATCTGGTATCTTTTTGCTATAGAATAAATGTAAAGGTACCCCCAAATTCATATATTGAAACCTAATCCTTAATACACTGGTATAATGCCTTGAAAGAAGGTCTTTTATAATAAAATAATGTTTTTTACAACAAATAAATACACAGGCATAAGTGTAGAATAACAACAGGTGAGGCTTTTGGGTGAAAATTAGGTCATGACGGTGGACCCCTCATGAATGGAATTAGTGTCCTTATAAATGGGAGCCCAGAGAGCTTCGTCACCTCTTGCATTGTGTAAAACACTGAACATGGAAGCACCTTAATCTTGGGCTTCCTAGTCTCCAGAACAGCTAGAAATAAATTTCTTTTGTTTACAAGCCACCATTCTGTGGTATTTTTGTTATAGCAGCACAAATGAACTAAGATATTCTCATGCTGCCGTAAAGGCTCCCATGCATGATGCTGGATCTCAGTTTCAATGTCTTTCATTCTGTGGGACTTTGGGGAACAACTGGATACTTTCTATGCTACACTGAAAATTAAGGGAGGTCCAGGAGGGCTACCTCATGCCCTTCCACGGCCAGTATACCCTAGGCCAGCAGTACAGGTCTCTGTTTCATATACACTATATTGCTATGGGTCTACCCTGTCTAGCTGTCTCCTTCCAGGGTTACAAACTGAGAGCCAATATAAAGTCCTACCCCCTCACCCCTTTTTCTTAGGTCTCTCAAAAATCTATTTGAGGACACCATTCTGGCTCTAAGAAATAAAGCACTAAAAGGAGTCTTAGCAAAAAACAAACGAAAATCTTCCAATAACTTCTGGGAATAGAGAGAATAGAGGATCTAGCAGGAATATCGGAAGATTATTTTTACCTCTGTTTTAAAGATGAGTACATCCTACTGTCAGAGATCAATGGCACAGAAAATTTAATTGAGTAATCGATCTTTTTCATCAAGGTATCTTCTGATGATTTCATTTTCCCTAAAGTTATTCTACTTAGAGAATATTCTACTCAAATATGCTCAAAGAACTAATTTAAAAATATAAAATATGTCATATGGTCTATATATTTTGGTTTCTTGTGAGTTTTGCTAGTATAAATTAGCATTATCCAAGACTCTCTAAGACTCTAATGAGAAAGAATTTATGAAACTGTAGTTCTAAGATAAAAACTGAGACTATAATAAATTCACAAAAGGAATATGACTCTGTGAGAATATATCTGAATAGCTATTCAGACTTCTACAAATGACATTGCCCTATTTTCCCGAAAAATTTAATCAGTCTTTTGAACCTAAATTCTCACAAATATTCGTGTCTACTATTATAGCTTTGCTTCATATTCCTCATTGTGAACTGGTATTAAACAGATGAAACAAATGATAATTTAGGCAAAGAATTAAAAGCCCTTTACTATCTTGGACTACTGTTTGAAGAATGAAAAAAAAAAAAATGCCCAAAGCATTTTGTTGTCTACATGAGTAATAAAATGTTCTTACCTTGAAAGACTAAGAATGATTATTAAAAGTAGATTACTATAAAATAATTTATAGCTTACTTTAAAATAGTTTATTTATAAAAGTTAACCACAAGACACCAATCTAAACTAAATATTGTGAGCCAAATATTAGCTTGATACTTTGAGAGTTAGCTAAATTTTAGTGTTTTATCCAATGACAAATGAGAAGCTCAAAATCACTTCACAATTTCTGCAATTTTCAAGAAAACTCATGATTATTTGTACTTGAACATCCAAGTTTTCAATCTTTAGCCCCAGTGGAATCTTCAAATGA
The DNA here is from genome assembly GCF_000696425.1 of Galeopterus variegatus. Taxonomy (NCBI): domain Eukaryota; kingdom Metazoa; phylum Chordata; class Mammalia; order Dermoptera; family Cynocephalidae; genus Galeopterus; species Galeopterus variegatus. Next base: position 179,869 of record NW_007730270.1, on the reverse strand, counting down.
TCCAGAGTTTTTCTCATTCTCCTATTTTCTTGCTCCACAACAATTCCCATGTTCTCTTTTTTTCATTTCTATATTCATGGTAGTGGGGAACTTACAAGGTATGTGTAGGGAATGGAATTTACCAGAAGATGTGTAAAAAGACAGAATGTATATTGCAGAAAAAACTAATTAAAATAGAATATTATTCATTTAGTTCCTAAAAATTTCTTAATCACCTTGTTCCTTCATCAATGGGAATTTTTTATTTGTCATCTTCCTCTATATGCTCCAAGATTCTGGCATATTACATAGATGCTCTATGCTCTCCCACTCCTACTATGTTTTTGGCTTTTCAATATTATTCGTACCATCTTTGTTTCTAATCCAACGTTAGGTATGTTTTACTTTTGACATTGACCCTAAGGCTTAACCTTAAATTCATAAAGAACATTTTATTTCCATAGCCATATGGTAAATAGTTTTACATCATATGCCAACAATATGATCATAAAATTATTATCAATTTACAAGTTTTTGATTTCTAAATTTAATTTGATGTTATTTGATATTTTGCCAGTGTAGTGGTATTGAAGGATGCAATTGAACTATTAGAGAAATCTATTATAAAATAAACTCATACAAAACACGCAGAAAAGTAGATCAACCCATCACATAATTGGTGAATTTAAATATGTGTTATTTGATATTTTGCCAGTGTAGTGGTATTGAAGGATGCAATTGAACTATTAGAGAAATGTATTATAAAATAAACTCATACAAAACACGCAGAAAAGTAGATCAACCCATCACATAATTGGTGAATTTAAATATGTTGCAAAAAGTGATTATTTTATAATTTACATTTTTAACTGTTGCCCTTTTCTATGCATCTGCTAGTTTAGTTGAAAGGCAGAATTACTGATAGATAATTGAAATTAATAACTTACCAATTGCATTAACTTAATAACCATGTATTAAATGTAAATGTGTTAAGTAGCTCCGTCCTAAGAAAGGAAATAAAAAGTCTGAAACTTGTAAGTGTAAAAAACCCCCTGAAATTAAATAAATTATATGAATTAATTTTATACATCTTTTCTTTGTCAATAAAATATTTTTTGTCTAAATTTTTTAAAAACTTTTTTCTAAGCTGAAGTGAAATATGAAAACTGTAGGGAATATGCTGCTCAATGTGCATTTATAGACCATATTCAAGTAGTATATGCTAATATGTATTTTCATGTACATATCCTTCAGATGAAATTATCCCAACACCTTCAAGAAATTGCACTTAGGGTACTTAAAAGATGAAGGTTAAGTGTGAGGTCTCTCTCCCGTAAATGTGCCATTCTCTTTGATCAGTGGATTAAACATTCTGATCCAGTTGAAGGGTTGGCTCCTTCCTTTCTCCATCACCATCTCCACTGCCAATGACAGAGGCAATCACTTAAAGAAGAGAGAATTATTCATGAGACAAACATATTCGAGTGGCTATATTCTTTTCCAGAAGCGTATTTCTTCACGTTAAAAAAAATACATTTATTATTGAATTAAAAGAATACTCACTTCAAAAATATAAATTTTATAAACCATTGTAAAATAGAAATATATTTTTATAACGTTTTCATGTATATTTTCTATTTTTGACATGATAGAGCCATCATTTGAAATATGATACATTTATTTGACCAACAAAATATTTCGGAAAGGAGTGTCACGTAAATTAGCTATACATTTTCAATCTTGCTTCATCGGCTTGAAATTCTTCTCTAGTAATGTAATACCCATATTTCATAAATATATCACTGGCAGATGTTAGTTTTGATCTTTAGCATGATATAAGAATAGTATACATAGCATATAAAAGAATAGCCTTTCTTTTGGAATATGTCTTTTAAGCTTACTTGAATAGCTGCTAGTGCTTTCATTGCTTTAACTATGGTGTCAGAAAGAGCACAGGCTTTGGAAGTTTCAATTGATAGAAAAAACTGCTATTGATATCTTAATAATACCAACTTGTTTGCTTAAAGAGGTAATACTAATTTAAAAGAAAAGGAACTAATTACCCACAGACACAATTCCCTTTATGTCATCTTACATTCTGTAAGCCACTTTTGCAGGACAGTGTCCTGGGCAGCCATGAACCAACTCATTCCCATCCTTCCCCCACCCCCTTTTCAATTGTAGTTCCCCCAAATAATTGTAGAATGTGCTGGAAATGCAACATCTGGAGATACCTGGGAGCTCTCTAGAATGGCGTAGGCTTTATTCTATCCCCGAGAACACGATGTCCCTCAGTGCTTTATCCCAGTGTGTCACATTGATCCTGAAAAATAAAACCCAAGGTAGGCTTCTTTCTGGGGTCCCTCCTCTGTTGTGCAAGTGGCACAAGAGCAGTTGGGACTCCATCTGTCTTGGGCAGCTTCCTGAGTCTTGGGCGACAAGCTCACAATGAATGCTTGGTTTCTGTTGTCCCTTGCTGCCTACCACTTCAAGATCCTGATTTAAATTATTTTGAATATGTACCCAGAAGTGGGATTGCTGAATTGTACATTAGTTTTATCTCTAATTTTTTGAGAAACCTCTGTACTGTTTTCCATAATGGCTTTACCATTTTGCATTCCCACCAACAGTATACAAGGGTTCCAACTGTCCACATCCTCATCAGCACTTGTTCTTTTTTGTTTTTTGGGTTTTTTTTTTTTTTTGCTTTTTGTTTGTTTGTTTAATAATAGCCATCCTAAAGGTGTGAGGGAATATCTCATTGTTGTTCAATGGCCTTAAAATTTCTGTTATGCAAGATGAATAATTTTTAGAGATCGGCTTTACAACACAGTGTGTGTAGTTAACAATTCAGTATTGTACACTTACAAATCTGTCAAGGATTGATCACATGTTGTGTTCTTTCCAGAAAGCAGAACAGAACAGAACACAAAACAAAACAAAACCAAAGTCAAAGTGTCAGGAGGAAACTGTTGGGGGCAATGTACATATTCATTATCTTGATTGTGGTGATGGTTTCACAGGCATACACATATCTCTACACTCATCAAATTGTACACATTAAATATGTCCGGGTTTTTTCTATATTAATTATATATCAATAAAGCTATTTTAAAGTTAATAAATCAAGGGGAAAAAAGGCATTTGAACAAGAAGTTTTTATTCTATCACACAGATATAAAGGATTAACAAGAGATAAGTACTCCGTGTACGCACCTTCCCACCTCCATCAGTCTGTGACCCTCTCCTTGAAAAGGAAAAGGACATTTGACACTTCTGAATAAGTGGGGATAGAGATGAAATAGCTACCAAAATTCAGGGGCTCGTCTCAGACACTGCTCAAGTCCGGTCCTCTTCATATTTGTGTTTTTGCTTTCATTTAGTGATGATGTCGGATTAGGTTTTTGAATAAATATGTATTTTTTTCTCTCTTTTTTTCCGCTATATGTATTTACTCTTGCTTCTTTTTCATTAAAAAGAAACTCAAAACCCAATATATAACATCAGTAAGAAGAAACCAGTTTGTTTTGGATGAAATGGTAAAAAACATCCAAAAGCCCAAGTCTTTTTTTTTTTTTTTTTTTTCTTTTTCTCCTCCATTCCATCAATGCAGTCCCTACAGCATCTCCATTAAATCCTAGTCTCTGGTGAAAATGATTTCAAATTTTAATTTATGAGTGCCTTTCTAGTTTTAGAATACTTAAACAAATGCCAAAAGAAAGTTCCTCAGCTTCCCAATAAAATTCACTTTTGTTTTTGCCTTCCTTTTTTTCTTAACATAAAATATGAAATACATGAAATTTTTCTCCAAGTTTATAAACTTTTTCTTAAAATTTTGCATTAGTTATCCAAACAGCTATTCTAAAAAACACTGAAACTACTTGCTTCTGTTCTCAATGTATATGCGTGTGTAATACCTAAATTTTTGGTGATCAGTCACATACTAGGTGGCTGCAGAATAAGTTATTTCTATCGAATCTCTTAAGATTTTAAAAGCAGCTTCCCACATAATGATAAATTTAACATAACTTCATTATTCAACTGCTGTGTTAAGATGTTTTCTATATAGTGTGAAAATAAAACACATTGTTACAAGACTTTGAGCGTTTTGGCCTTATCCAGTTCTTAAAAATAGCCATTAGATTTTCTTTTGACTTTTACGAACTTATTGAGATGATCTTTTCCCTGAAAACTTTACCTACAAAAAGGTCTAGAAAACTAGGGAGATCACTTAGGAAGTTATATAGTTTAGGTGCTGCTTCATTTTAAGAGTTGTTACTAAGAAAATTATCTATTTAAGATGATGCATATTCCTCCTAAGACTTCTTGAGACTNTGTTACTAAGAAAATTATCTATTTAAGATGATGCATATTCCTCCTAAGACTTCTTGAGACTTTTTCAAGGTCATTTGAATAGTCTCTCTGTTTTTTCAAGGATAATAAAATTTTCAAAGAAATCAGAGTTTAGAAAGTTCAAAACAAATCATTTCTTCATTTACTGTCAGGTTTTTAAATTTATGCATTGTGTCAAATTGTACAAGAGTTTAAATCTACTTATCACATCTTTAAAACTGTGATACAAAAATAAGTTTAAATGTTACTGTAAAGCTCCAGAGTGTGATCCAACTGATTCCCATGGTGAAGAGCACAAGAACATACTTTCCAACATCCCTCAGTTTTACGGAAACTGGTTACAAACTTCTCTTCCTCTGTTTATCTCTCCAGCACATCTAAAGCAAGTTC
>NW_007730270.1:157175-174688 GCF_000696425.1 Galeopterus variegatus | reverse complement strand
TAAGTTTAAATGTTACTGTAAAGCTCCAGAGTGTGATCCAACTGATTCCCATGGTGGAGAGCACAAGAACATACTTTCCAACATCCCTCAGTTTTATGGAAACTGGTTACAAACTTCTCTTCCTCTGTTTATCTCTCCAGCACATCTAAAGCAAGTTCAGCTGTGCATAAGGATTGCTGGACATTTGGAAATCTGTGCTAACTCTTCCTTTCTCCTTTTGAACTGTAAGTAGAGACACAAAATCTGGTTTTCTCTGAGGGTTCTCACCCATATATAGTGCTTTCCTCGTTTTTGTTTTCCTCTTCTCTATGGCAGTATGGAAATCCATCTATTTGATTGAATAACACCTATGCATCATCTTTTAGTCATAGGCTAAGCATTACTTTTCCTGCAAAGATGTATATGATTTCCATATTTATGCCCATACACTCTCAAAGCATACTGTCTTTGCTTCATAAGGTGTAAGGTAGCATTCTTTAGCAGGGAGGATGATTGCATTCCATACTCTTGTCATAACAAAACTTATGTCATTCACATAGTAAATGTTCAGAATCGTTTTAAATCTGCATAGCAGTATGTATGTGTGTACGTGGGTGTGTTTGTCTGTGTGTGTGTCATCTTAACATCAACAGATAATTAAATTCTAGGTAAAAAATTGTTTCTGAAAAGACTGATGCTAATCTCCTCCTTTTATAGTATATCCCGCTCTTTTTTTAAGTTTATTTTATTTCTGATATTTTAAATACTTTTAGAATTGTCTATTTTATCCTCGGTGTTCTGAAGTAATATTAGGAATGAGTCATCTAGAGATAAAATACAGAAGGATAAGAAAAGAAAAAGACAAGGAGGGTCTTGATACATTTAATTTTCTGTGATTTATTGGTCTCAACTATTGAACTTCAAAACACATATAAAACCAAATTTTGACAGATACAGTGAAAGCTTAGGTTGTGGCAGGGCTACTCTCTGCCAGCTTTGGAGCTACTAAGCCTCGCCTACCCAAACAGACACCGCTCTCTAGCGTGCAGGGCCCTTGCCTTTGGTCTGGGATCTCCACCGTGTTGATCAAGCCCTCTTATTGAGAGCCTCTAATACAAAACTATGCCTCAAACTCTAAGACTTTACATCCTCAGAGGCCTGCTTCAATCTAATTGAGCAACTAGATTTTAATAACTGAACTCTAAATGAAATTGGAACTTACTCAATATGAGGTTAGTGCATCTCATCTATTGAGTGTATTCCCTGTGAGATTTGGCCTCATTATTTTCCCCCTCTTTGAGCATCGTGGGGAAAAATTTTTCTTTGTATGATAAAAAACAGTGCGATTCATGAAATTATACTTTGATCATCTCCTTATTTTAACCATACAAAACACGCACATGCATACACCCATTCTGCCTGTAATGCTATCTACACATGCTTTTGGCTAGCTAATTCTTAACCATTCTTTGAGTGCTGCTTGGCTTTAGATTAACAATTCATTGTCGTTATTGTTTAATTCAATTTTACTTTGTATTTCTCATATGAAGCAATCAAACATCATGAAATTATTTGTTTCATGACTTTTCTTCCCTGGTAAGCTATTTGGTATATAAGGAACTGACTATTCCTGGGCAATACAACATCATTAAGACCAAGTATATTGCCTGGCACATATTTATAGAACAAATTGTCTATTAGGATATTCGGCATTCAAAACTCATCCTTTCCTACCTGGTCAAGTCCCTTGAAATAGTGAAACATTTTAATGTATGTTTTATGTGAGTTTGTAGCACAATCTACTAATGTTATTTTATCTCTGTTATATATTGTTGGCTGTAATAAATGTTTTTAATTCATGTACTAGCAGAGCATTCATTAAATTAGTTACTAACTACATTCACCTTGTAAATTACTCTATATAAGTTTTTGACAATGCACTGGCTTTAGATAGATGTTAATATACATAGAGCATTAATAAAATAGTATTGATATAATGAAATATTAAGTGTATTAAAATATTGGTAATTGTATATAAAGTGAACCTATTGATCTATAATTATTTGTAGTAAATTCTTACAATTTTATGTTGCCTCATCATCTTATTTTGAATACCAATTGAACTTTTTTATACCAGAAACAGGGCTCAATCACCCTTGACACAGTTTCTAGTTGTAAACCACATCTAAATTGCTCAAGCCAGTGACCAGAGATAACGAATTTAGAGGCATCTCTCCTGCAGACTGTGCTCTCCGCTTTCCTGATGCTTCCTTTAAACGGACCATTCAGGTATTTGCCCACAAATGTAAAGCGACTGACACATACATATATATGTATATATACACACACTGCTAATTGCCATCCCTTCCCACCCCCAACTCTTCATTCCTGCCTGGAGAGACCCAAGAAAGAGGACTGCCCTCCCCAAGTCATTGCACCCTTCTTTCCCAGGATTGTAAGTAAAAATCTTTGGATTTATTTTCTATTTGTGATGGTGTATTGAATTTGAACCTTTCATCTGAAAAACCAGAAACTACTTCAGGCCAGGTTTTTCCAGGATGCTGGGGAGAACAAAAAGTCAGGCTGCCAACACCAGAATGTTATTTAGGCAGTGTCATTCTGGACTTGAGTCAGACAAGAGCCACAAAGACATCTGCTGGTATAAACAAGTTTCCTGGGTGAGGGAGCCCCTGGTTGTGAGTCAAACAATGAGGCATTAGGCCATCTGCCAGATAAAAGAGGTATCCCATGAGAAGCACACTGTAAACACCCATGTCCAATGGTATAAACAAGTTTCCTGGGTGAGGGAGCCCCTGGTTGTGAGTCAAACAATGAGGCATTAAGCCATCTGCCAGATAAAAGAGGTATCCCATGAGAAGCACACTGTAAACACCCATGTCCAGCACCCCTTCATTTCCAGTTAGGGCAGGGTTTCCAGCCACTCTGGTACTGGAAACCCAATTTAGCCAGTCTCTCAAAACACTAATATCCCAACAAATTAAATACAGTGCATGCATCTATATGCTGTTTTTTCCCTGTAGGCAAGTAAATACAAAAAGTAAACACTTATTGAATTGATTTCATCCCCACCTTCTCACACATGACACCATAACAGACTCTGAAATTACAATTAGGCTACATACAATTTATCTGTTTCATTATCTTAATCATTATAAAACTAAGCCCCAAATTGAAATATTTTTTTAAAAGTGTCATCCTTTTAACAAAGATTTACTATGTATTTCTTATGTGGAAGCTTTGCTAAGCATTTGTGATTGAGGGTAGGATAATAAACAAAATGGACCAAGTTCCCATCCACAGAAAACTCTTTTTCTAGTGGGGAAAAAGAGAGAGAAAATATATACACCATCAGTCATCAATAATTGCTATGAGAAAAAAGAAGATATATTTAGAGAGATGAGACCTATTTTTGATCAAGACAACTGGGAAGTCTTCTCTGAGAAGCGATTTGAGTGAAGATATAAATAAATTCAGGAAGTTATGTAAATAACTAAGTGAACAATATAAAAATGAGCTGAAACCACATTATGAGAAACTAAAAAATTAACCTTTGTGAACCTAGATACTCACTAAAGAAAATTATTAAAATTTAAATTAAAATGACTGAGACCATTAATATGTCCTTGTATCAGAGTGTTATTGGGTAAATAATTGTTTCTGTCTTATATAGGATTTGAAATGACTCAAAACCTTTGAAATGTTATTCACCAGCATATGAAATATCTGCCACCGTTACCCTCTCCCATCTTATTTGGTGAACAATAGAAAATAAATGATTTTTGAAAGCTACTTGAAGTTGCTAATAACTCATTAAAATTTTAGAGGAAAAAAAAAAACACTGTCCTTTTTATAAAAAAACTAAACCATTAAAGGATTAGGTACTTGAAATTGAGTAAATACGAAAACACTACCTATTGAAGTCTAAATAAACCAGAAGCCTTACTACAGCTGCTATTGTCCCCTGACATTCTCTCACTGACTATACAATTATTTAATTTTTATCATCACAATATCTGTGTATACTTACCAAGGTGGCTCAGTAATATGTTTGCTGACTTACAACATATTCATTTACATTTAATTGCTTTTTACCTTTAAATGAAAGATTAACTGTGCCACTGACCAATTCAGTGCACTCAGAGGTGCATTTCAGATAAAGGGATTGGAGAGTCAAGACTGAAGAGAGAGCATAAAATATATAAATAAATATTTATAAGAAAAACATCGTGGCAGGCAGAGATGCAAAAACTGACTAGCTTCTTACACGTGCAATGTGAGTGAATGTAAATAACCTACTTGGAAGGGAGGACTTCTGTTGGGGATTTGACACATTTATAGTGTGGGTTAGGCAACTAATAAAACAAATGAGCAGATAGGAAAATAAGCAGATAATGGCAGTCTCTTAAAGATAATTACGATATAAAGACCATGTGTTGTTTCTTGTTGAAGATAACATGTGCTCATCCATACTCTCTCTCAAAAATGTCATTAAAATAATGGTAATTCAATAAAAAGGCAAAATTTACAAGTATGTAGAAAAAAGAAAGGGTTCATCAATGAGTTAAATATTTCAAAAACTTTTTGTAAGATGAAAGCACATGAAAGAGTAATGGGTAAACTACTGAGACATGGGGAACAATACGTACAAAATCTGTGAAAAAAGTAGCAAATTTGCCTTGCTTGCTCTGTGGGAGCCTAGGTATTCTCTAAGTCTGACAGATGGCAGGGGCGACATGTAAGTCTGAAATGGTAATTAAAAATCTTTAAATGGAACCCCTTGCCCCTAAACATACATATATATCAATATCACAATATAACTGTTCAGCAATCCATTGATGTTTATTTCTATGGAAGTAGAATAAACTCCCTGAAAAAAAGAAATGTGTAGGTAATGTGGGAAATAGGTAGCCACAGCACAGATGACTTATTTATGGGCACCAATCCTAATATTTATTTTCTCAATTTATAGAAAAACATATGTGCTAAAGTAAAATAAGCCATACTCATTTCATTTTTAATTATGATAAGAAAATCGAGACTCACAAGACATCTGAGGAAAACCTGCATCATAAAGGGGAAAAGCAAAATAGAAGACTTGACTTCTTAGAAAATATAAATTATCCAAAGAACAGTGGGGAACAATAAAACAAATGTAAAAATATCTCATTAGCATTTCTAGTTTTTTGTTTGTTTTAATATCGCACCCACCAACATTTCTGTGAAAAGGAAATTCCGGTACAAGAAATGGTCTTGGAAAAAAAAAAAAAAAGACTCATGAGTATATTGAGAATATTAACCAAAAACTTAAAGAATAAAACAGAGATAGAAATATCAGATGAAAGGTAATATATAAAGGATCAGTTCAGAAGATCCAAGATCTTAATGATAGGAGTAAATAAAAGGATATTAACTATCAAAGAAAAAAAAATTGAAAGAATTTCTTCAAAATAAAAGACCTAAAACTTCAGATGAAAAGGGCGCACTGAGTGTCCATCACAATATAAGAAAACCACTGGACCTCCACATTCTTTTCTTTCCTTTTTTTTAAAAATAAATATTATTAGTATTTTATATTCTATGATGCCATTGTGGGGCAGTTGGGAGGGAAGAGGAGAGGGGAAAGGGGAAGGAAATGGACAGAATAAGGAGCAAGGAGGAGGGGCAGGACTGAGGCCCCGGCACTCCCCAATTCCCACAGGGGAGACCAGGGGACCTCCAGTGGTAGCTTGGTCACTGCCAGGCTCAGTGCAGATGTCAGGAGGGTGTGGCAAAAGCCCTTGCCCCCCCCACCACTCCAGACTGGGAACCTGGAGACCCCTTGGTCGTTGCTGGTCTGGCTGTGGGTATGTAGGGGTGGGGAGTGGCATGGCCAAGGCCCTTGGCCCCCCACTGCCCTGGCTTGGGACAGCCTGGGGTGCTTCCTGAAACATCTGGGTGGTCATCTCAGCCTATGAGTGGCTCCTTTTTTTCAGTTGTTGTGGCTCTTCACTCCTATGTGGGTCCACAGGAACCCTATTAGTGGTCTTGCCAGCCTCGGGGCTACCAAGGCCCTCTTCTCCCCTGCTGCCTCCAAGCAACTTCATCCAAAGGGCACAGCTGTGGCTTTTGCCAGCTCCTGTTCCATGTGCTCACCAGCTGCAGCCTGGAAATGGGGGAATTCAAAATGGTCTGAGAGGTTTTTTCTTTCTCTCATCATGGCTTTTCCCATATTAATGAGGTCCATGTCTCTCCTCCTCTCCCCTAAGCTCTAGTGCCCAGCTTGGCTGTCATTGCTTTTTTTTTTTTTTTTTTTCCTTTTTGTCTTTTTTACTGACCGGTAACAGGATCACAACCCCCGGTGTCACACCCGTACCGGGGACCGGCAATGGGATCGCAACCCTCAGTGTTGCTCCCGCACCACACTCAGCCAGTGAGCAGGAACCGGTCTCCACGTGGGATCTGAACCCTCAGCGGGAGTGCCGCTGTGCTCCCAAGCAGCACACTCTCTAGTGCGCCACCAGGTCGGCCTTGTCATTGCTTTTTTATAGTTGCAAATTGACTTGTGGGAGTGATGCTGGGGAGCATCTATTCTGCCATCTTGACTGGTAGTCTCCCCTCCACATTGCTTTCAGTGTAAGACTGTACTAGATAAAATGGTCATTGAAAGAAAGGCCAGAAAATAAAAAAATTTTTTTAAAAATTTAAAAAAATAAAATAAATAAATAAAATAAACAATTATAAATTAAAGGAACTATTAGCTATACTAAGGACAAGAACACAATGAAGTAATGCTTTAAAACTTTGGAGAAAACCAATTTCCATCCCAGGATCCCATATCAAGTAAATAGTAAAATGTAAACATGATGTAAACATATTTTATGACATGGAGTAGTTTAACATTTTACTTTTACTTGCCTATTTTTGAAAATCTAATTGAGAGAACTTTCTAGAAAATAAAAGTGTAAATCAAAGAGAGCAAGGCACAGAATCCAAGAATTAATGACTGCAATGTAGGAGAGAAATGAAGAAAAACTTAAGTGGAGCAATAAGCTTGGAATTCCATATACTTACTCCCATTCTGACATAACAGAAAATCTTGAATATTTTTATTGAATCACAGAATGATTAAACAAAGAAATGACATGTTATTTGAATGTATAAGGAAAATAAATAAGCATCCAAGTAAATAAATGTATGCATGATATGCTACATAGGCTGTAAAATAATTTTAATCTAGATACAAATCTAACAACCTTTGATTAATTTTTAACTTTTAGGATAAACTCTAAGCGACCTTCCAAATACCCTTAATTATGATTACAGAATTTGAAGGAAATGATATCAGTCTTCACAACAGGAAACTAGTATACCAAACCAGGTGCTGGGAGAAAAAACATATGACTATTGCTTTTTTTATCTTTCAAAGTAGAGACTTGAGAGGAAATGTCTATGGTTGATGAAACAATAAATAGCAAAACTATAGTGAACTTTAAAAGGTTAAAAATAGAGGTATAAATTAATAATATCAGTATTTTAATTGTATGATAAGAGAGGGGTGGGAAGTATTAAAGAGATCAATGTAAGCGAGGTTCTTTATCATATCAGTCAAAAACATTTTACATTACAAAAAAATAAGGGGGGATTAGTGTTGCACTCTCTTTGTCACATCTCTTTCCCTGGGTGATGGAGACTCAAAGTATTACTCAAAGCCCATTTCTTCTGAGCAGTAAGAAGCCCCAAAGGGGTTAATTTCCAGGAACCCTCAAGACAGAGTCATTTCTCATCAGGAAATTAACACTGAACTGGGGTTCTTTCTCAGTATTTATTCTCCAGGCCAGAAAGTTACAGAAAAGGAACATAGGTGGAGTTATGGCTAAGTATAGTTTAACAATAGAAGCTGGTGACATCAGTGAAATAACAAAGTGACATTACATAATGCAATTTGCAAAAGGTTAAGTCAATCCATCAACAAAAGCTTGTTCTTAGCAAATACTGTTTTTCCCTACAGCAGTTTCCTTAGTATGTTTACATAACAATAAAGTAACTTTAGGTTAACCTGCTCCAAGGACGTCTGTCCTTGAGTCCACAATTTTGCTGCATTATAATTCTTTATCTATATCAGAGACTTTAGCCTGGGGAAAGTTCCCTGTCTTTTGCAAGCTTAACATTTCCATATGTAATTTTTTTTAGGTTATTCCTGAAACTACAGGGCTTTTGAAACGAGGCCCTGTGAAATACATTTGCTTTATAAATGTTAGTGTACTCCACAGGGTAGTAGTATTAACATAAATTAGTTATATATAAAATGTACTGTATAGTTAAAAGAGTGTATGATAAGAAGAATAAGAGCTTTTTTTTTTTTTTTTCCAGTTTGTATCTATATTTTACTCTGCTAAATTTAAACATATTAAAAATAGATCAAAATGTTTTAGGAAAGATCCAATGTAGCTGAGAAAGTCAAACTCTGTTGCTAGATAAATAAATACACTTTCATGTACCTGGATTCCTTCAGATATTGTATATTTTTAAACTTGAACACATGCCCCTTAGTAGATTGATTATCATGTTGAGAAAACATTGGCTCAATTTAATTAATGATGAAGTAGCTACAAGATTGTCAACTTGGTTAGGACCAAATGATTGACCTTATGTGGAACTGAAATTCTTTAAGCTATTTTACATTAAATAATCTTTTACATAGCCTTGAATAATTTGTACACTAAATAGCAGTAAAAGGAAATTGAAAGCATCTAGATAAGGCAGGGAATAAAACAACAGTTAGGAAGCTGACCTGAATAAAAAAAAAAAAAGTTTCAAGAAAAATTATACTTTAAAGGAAGTATGTTTTGAAAAGTTGTCAAATATATTTAAAAATATTGTTATGTTTACTTATTTCTTGAGTTCTTTGTCAAAACTAAATTTAGTTTGTTGTGAAATTATACTTGGCTATATTTTAATATTAAACCACTCAGTTTTAGAAAATAAAGTATTTTTTCTCAGCCTTCAGAAACAATTACTTTTTATGAGTCGACAGAGTTTTTGATTGAGTCTGTCAGAAAAACTTGTAAAGTTTTCTTGCTGTAATAAATGGGATATTCAAGTTCTAATTTCCATAAAAATAGGTTTTAGAAAATAACAATTCTGGGATTTATTGGATTTTCTAGCAAAGCATTGCAATTATCTCATACATCAACCATAACTAGTTCTTATTACAAGTGCCAGTTGTAATCATTTGCTGATTTTGTTGACGTTCAAGAATACTGAAGATTTATTTGCTGTTTACCTTAAAATGATGAGCTCAGAGTTCTAAATTGTATTTTAACATCTTGATAAGTGTTTATATGGAGATTGTAATGATTACCTATCATAATTTACATAATTGTGTAAAAGTTTCATTGATTCTATTTTCCTTTTGATTCTAGAGAGGGCACTAGGTATCTACCCCTTGGGATGTAAAATTCAGAAGAAACTCTTCCCTGTTTTGCTTCACATACTTTGATTTTTCTGGCCATACACTTGACTGTTCCTCAAATGATCTGAACTGATATGTGAAGTGCAGCTCTCATTGTGCCAATGAGAAAGCTTGGATCCAGGGAGAAAAATAAGATAACGTCTTGAACACAACAGAGCATTTAATAAGTGAAGTACTTAATAAAAATGGACTCAATTATAAAGTTTCATGTACTCCTCACCAACTTTTAAGAATCTAAAATGTACTTACAAGTTACTATAGGATTATTCTGCATATTCTATAAATTCAAGTGTGATGTGCTCTATTCCAGTGATATGTGAAGTTATAAATCTGTGCAAAACAAAATAGAAAAAAAGTATGCACTATTCATCTTCCCTTTGAACAATATAGTGATTTATTTGTGATATTTTTCACAATTGTATTTATACTGTCAGTGATATGCTACATTATTCCAGAATGATTAATATTAGTAAATAGTTAACAACTTAAATGCTACTACAAAGCTAGCAAAATGATTTTTTCCCTATAAGTTATTAATATAAACAAGTGTTTCTAAGCCATATTTTGGATATGTGAGTTTTAAGCAATATTCTTAGAGGCTTTGACAAAAGGGGGTCAAAATAAAAATATTGCTGCTATATATAATATATATTCTTATTTCTCTCTTGCAGATTCACAACAAATAGTAGGTGATATAAAGGATCTGAGACATCCTGTAATAAAAAAATGACACTTTAGTGTCAATCACTTAAAAGTAAAAATAAGACCTACATTGGAAGTGATATTTTTAAGCTCACCTATTAACAGTACTTAGAAAAAATTGTCAGCGTTAATTGTAGCAAAATGAGAATTGTCTATAGTAAGTGAATGCAAAAATCTTCCAAATTTCATCTCTTCTGTCATGAAAGATACGGTGTCAATTTTAAGTGTTTGATTTGGCAGTATAATGCATAGCTAAAACTTTGACACATCCAAGCCATTCTCAGCCTATGGTTCCTGAAGCAACATAACTAGCGAACCAGCTTTATTTCCTCAACATGGTGAATAACTGAGTTAGATAAACTTTAATTTCTAATGGACTCCTACTTCATTCATTAACAAGTGTGAAATCTATCAATGGTCTTATAATACAGCTGTATGATCATCAGTTATAATTCAGTATCTCTGATGGCCCAAATTGTAATCTTTTACTTTTAAAATTAAGAATCTTGGATTATTCTTAAACATTTTACTTAATGTTAAATATAACGATTCTCAATCTAAAATGATAGAAATCCTTGGTTTGTCATTTCTGTTTTATTTCCACCACTTCTTCTCACTTCTCCATTAACCCCAAACCATAAAAAAGCAAGTGGCACTTTGTATCTCTTGGTCAAAACTTTTTTCCACATTCCAACATGCATACAAAATAAGCAAACATTTATTTACAATTTCAAGTTCAGATATTTTTCTAATTTTTCTTGTTACACAGAGTAACTCTGCATTACATAATAGATTGATCTTACAAATTCAATTCTGTTTTGACTAGTTTTCTGGCCTATTGATAACATAAGCCCCCACTAATTTATTTTAAAACAGATATTCAAAAAATATTTATGCACTAAGATAAAATACTTTGTGGGCAATACATCACTTTTAATAAAAATTAGTAAAATCTTGATTTATCTTTAGGTGTTAAAACTACTTTAACATTTTGTTTATTCGGAATTTAGATTCTTACAGAGGATGTGAAGTGCAATACATCACTTTTAATAAAAATTAGTAAAATCTTGATTTATCTTTAGGTGTTAAAACTAGTTTAACATTTTGTTTATTCGGAATTTAGATTCTTACAGAGGATGTGAAGTTATCCCAGTAGATTTTTAAGAGCTTATGGGTTTAGAGATTAAGAATATATATTTGATTTTTATTTTTTAAAAAAGTCACAATAAAAAGCCTGCCCTCTCAATAAGATTTCATAGATTATTGAATAGAAGGAAGACAACCAAAATCTTATCTGTTCCTCGAAAAGATTTTATAAAAATGATATTTTTACCAAAAAAGATTAAGAATTTTCAGAAAATCTCAGAGGTAATTTTTAAGGCAGCTTTTGGCATGTGATTGATTGCTTTTTTGAAACACATTAGAAACCTTTGAGCAGAAGCAAAGTTAAAAGCTTAAGTCTAGACATGAGGTCATCATTTTTCATTATCACTTTCTATGGAAAATAAGAGTGATGTTTTGGTAATTAAAACACAGGTACATATGGATAAAAATTTACATTGAAAACTTACTTATTCTTGCTTGAATTTGTTGATGTTTCTGAATCTGAATATTCATATCTTTAGATCTACTTGGAAAATAACACACTGTTACCTCTTCAAATAATAATTATCTTCAATCCTCTGCACACATAACTTATACCAACCTATTAAATTGATATTGGCCCCTTTTACAGCTTTGGAAGCCTATTTATGTTGTCTTACCTCCAGGATCAACATGAATAAATTGTTTTGTCTCCTTTTAATGGGAGCCAACTATGCTGTGCCTTTGCCAAGATGAAAAAGGCCCAAATCTGGCAATTACGGCAAATTAGCAGGTGTAGAAACAGTAAAACCTCACTAAGTAAGCACGTGTGCTATTCTGAATAGTATTTGAATAAATTGGGAATTTTGTTTGCAGGTAAGCATAAAATTCACCTTCATCTGAAGAAATGCCTTTCCATTGAAAGGAAAAAGTGTTTATTTCATAAGTTATGTAATTTTATATGTTACACATTCCACAAATGGATTCTTGCTATTTGCATCAGTTTTTACCCTATTTTAACTTTTCATTTTCAGCTACAGCTTATTCTTTATTCCTCCACGTGTCATCAGCTCTCATCCTCGCTACATCTTTTGACTATCTTTTGACTGACTGACTGATGTGACACGACGAAAGACGGATGCAAGCTGGTAGGCCTACATCCTCCCAAGTTCAATCCCAGCTCCCCCTCCCAAAGAAAGAAAAGAGAAGAAAGGAGAAGAAAAGGGGAGTTTTTGTTTTGTTTTGTTTTTCTTCTTACAAGATATTACACATGTCCAAGATTGGTTCTGATTGAAACATCTTAACGGTTATGTTTTAATTGATATAAATCCATGTGACAGAATGATTAAATTGCATTGTTTGGACAAATATGTGTCATGCATCCTCTCCTGAACCAACCACTATGTCAAGCACAGAGTATTTGTGCTGTCTGACCTAGGGCAGGGTTACACGGAGCAAAGTTTGAGCTACAGGTACAGCACCATCTGGCATACGTGTACCAAAGTGTGCAAGATGTACTTCTGAAAAGCAATTTTTTGTAAAACCACAGGCTTGAAGGTCTGTAGTTCTCATTGTGCCAGATCACAAAGAGTTTCAATTTGTATCCTGCGACATTACTCCCGAGCAAGAATGTTATCCTGTCCTGTAAAGCCTCGAAACCTATCATTGACTTCTCTTCCCTATAAATAAAAGTCTTTTCATGCATTCATTTTCTTATGAATAGGGAGGTTTCATTCCTATTGAAGATTTACTCTGGGAAGTATTTTTCCTCCACAGTCAGCTTATCTAGAGTTCTTCAGCTGCCTTCACATCAGCAATCACATACTCACCACTCACTTTCACATTAAGTAATGAACAACAGTTCTTGAATCATTTAAGCCATCCAGAGCTAGCAGAAAGTTCAACATCATAGTTCGGTCCAGCTTTTTCTTTCAACATCACAATCTTTTTGCTTTGGCAGTGATTGTCATGATGCTGAGAAGGATATGCTTCTGCATCTAGTCTTCAATCCATGTCAATAGTAGTTTCTCCATTTCTGATATAGGTCCTTCACAAATTTTTGTTAGTCTTATTGCCTTCATTGAAGAAGATCCTTTAACAGCTTCCACCTCTTTGTTCATTTCTTCAAGATCTTAGCTGTGGTAGGATTGTACAAGCCTGACTAGACAGCAATAACCATCAGTGATTTTCTACTTTCATAGTCCTTCACCACTTTTAATTTCATTTCCATGTCAATCACTGGACCTCTTCCATGTCAATCACATGGCCTCTTACTGGCAACATTAGCAGTAAATTTTATATGGTTAGGGGCCATGGTGAACAAACTAACATGAGATTAAATCAAGTACAAGAGACAATGATGCAATCAAAAGATGCAGTAAACAGGAGAGTTATGAAGCTGCTGCTGGAGTAACACGGCAGACAGTATTACAGAAAACTTTTCAATAAGTAAGAGAAGTACACTGTCAAATAATAATGAAAAGTATAGTATAGTAAATACATAAAGCACTAACAGTCATTTACCACCAGTAACAAGGATCATGTACTGTACAAAATTGTATGTCCTATACTTTTATATGACTGTCAGCACAGTAGGTTTCAATAAGAACACACTGCCAGTGAACTACAGGAGCGATAAGAAGTTGTGAGTGACCCATTCTCTTCCAAGATGCCCTCCTGAATTCCTGTGCCAAGGAAATGGAGTAATACTGTTTGGAGGATAACACGCCTTTCAAGATTTTGCTTATTGTTGAAAATACTCTAGTACATCCTCTTTTTACTGGTGATCTTCATCCCCATGCCAAAGTGGTGTTTCTCCCTCCAAGTACCACCTCTTTGATCCAGCTAATGACTAAAAGAATTACAGCAGCTTTTAAGGCCTATTGTCTGAGGAAGACCTTTGCTCATGCTATTGCTGTAACTAAGGAAGACACTGAGAAGACATTAATGCAGTTCTGGAAGGATTACAACATCTACGAGTGCATCAAGAACCTTGCTTGGGTGTGAGATGATGTCAGCTAAGGAGTGTATACATGGCATCTGGAAGGAGACACTCAAGACTAGAGGTAGTACCTAAGGAATTGACTAATGAGGAGTTGTTGGAACTGGAACAGGAACACATAGCTAAAGAAGATGCAAGAGAAAAGAAAGCTACAGGAAAAGAAAAAGAAGAACTCACACGAAAATTTATGCTAAAACCTTCAGCAGAAGCTTTTGAAGATCTCAACAAGCTTCTTAAAAAGTTTGAAAACATGGACCCAACACCAAAAAGTTTTCATTAAAAGAGAGGAACGTTCGTAGTGAATTATTCGCTTACAAGCAAATCTATGAGGAAAAATAGAAACAAACCAAACTACCATGAATGCATTTCTGAGAAGAGTTACACCTCCACAAAAAGAGCCTCAGGCAGGACCTTCAAGAGGCATTTCAGAAGGCACTGTTGTCATAGGAGATGACAGCTCCATGATTGTTATTGCCCCTGAAGACTTTCCAGTGCGACAAGACGTGGAGGTGGAAAACAGTGATATTGATGATCCTTAACTTGTGTAGGCCTAGGCTAAGGCATATGTTCACATCTTGGTTTTTAACAAAAAATTTTAAAAGTAAAAAATTTAAAAATAAAAAATAAATAAAAATTAAAAAGACAACATAGAATGAGGATATAAAGAAAAAAAATTATTTTTGTACAGCTGTGCAGTGTGTTTGTGTTTTAAGCCAAGAGTTATTATAAAACAGTAAAGTAAGGTTAATTTGTTATTGAATAAATACATATTTTTATAATTTCTTAGGTTGTATACCTGTCATTAAGTGACATATGACAGTATGTCATTGCCCTGGAGACTTCAGGTTTGACTTGGTTTGACCAGTGAAATGTGAGTAGAAGTGACTTACATAATTTCCTGGCAGAAACTTTAAAGCCATTGCATGGTTTTCCATGTACTTTTTATTCTCTTACCCACAATGACTTTGAATGCACCCACATAGAGGTACTGAAATAAAGATGCACTGGAGCAAGATGAGGCTGATGTGCCTAGACATGTAGTTTGAATTATAAACAAAACATTTGTTGATATAAGCTGCTAAAAGCTTGCTGTTATATTTTTGCAGCATACCCATGCAAATCCTGACTGATACAATATTTTTTATTTAAAAGGGGTTTATCAAGAACTTTTATGATCAAAACAAGTAAAAAGATAAAATTATCAGCCTGCCATAGAGGATTTTAACACACTCTTTTATCATTTTGGGGGGTCTGGCAAATTAGCACCTATTTATTTTAAATCATTTGCAAACATGGAGACAAACACAGAAGAAAATAAACATTACCTCAGTCCCCCTGTTTTAAATTATCTGAGAATAATATGGTGGAGCATATCCTTTGAGGACAGGTTTTATTAGCATGAAACCAGAAATAATATCACATTTCTTTAAATACACACATTTGCATTATGCAAGCCTCTGTCCTCCGTAACTACAGAAGATTATTTTATCTCATTAACCTTGACAACGCACAAGGAACGTTTATGCTTAGCTCTTGCATAAATGAGCCCTTGCCACACACTTTATTTTTCACCTCTTCATATCATTAGTCTAGTCCACTCAAGACGCTATTGTTCCCTGTGGGTTTATACAAGCATGAATAAAGGCCCATCACTCGATATCCTACTGCACAGCTAAGACAAGACTATTTAATTTGGGAGAACAAATTTCTCAAGGTTTGGAGTATTAAGGAGAAATGTTAAAGAAAGAGAACTTAAAGCATCCCACCAGATATGGTTATTAACAGAGAATTTTAACCCAAGTCCCTTTCCCTTGAAGATTAGGCTTAATTTTGTGTAACTAATATCCAAAAATAATCATTTTTTTTTATGTGGTGGGCCCCATAAATTTCTTCTCTAAATTATCAGTAAAAACCAGCTGAATGTGCCATTTTTTTTTTTTTTTTTTACTTTTATGGAACAGGGTTTTGCAATTTATATAAGAATCTAGTCTAATGCAAAATATTTTCTGGAAAACAACAACTCAAGCATGCAGTACATGTACATTTTTATTTTTCTGCATTTTCAACACTTTTGCCCTTGGAAGTAGAAAATAGAAATTAGTTCTATACAGACTTGATTAATCTTGGGATTTCTAAGGCATTTCATGTTTAAAATAATTCAATTTCAGATTTGCATTGCCATCTCATCTTCCCAACGATGGCATATACATTAGAGCTATGTGAATTTCATATATCAGTGGGAAAGGAATGTCTGATCAAAGCCATCCTCGCCCTCTCACCATCCCTGGTCATTGACAAATAACTTCTTTCTTTTATCTTTTTACATCTGTTGGCACCCTTCTCAGTCATTCAGCGCCCTTATTAAAATATCTGGATGCCCACTCATACATTTCTCTGCAAAGATCAAACTCCCAGGCAATTGTCTTAGAACAGCAAACTTCCTTGAGGTATTTGCAGATAATTTTTACTGTATTGCTGTAATCTGATTGTTAGTATTTTTTTGAGGATTTCTGCATCTATGTTCATCAAGGATATTGGCCTGTAAATTTCTTTTTATGTTGTGTCTTTATCTTGTTTTGGTATCAGAGTTATGTTGGCCTCATAGAATGATCTTGGGAGCGAAGCTTCTGTTTCAGTTTTTTGGAATAGTTTGAGGAGAATTGGTATTAACTCCTCTTTAAAAGTTTGATAGAATTCAGCCATAAAGCCATCCAGACCTGGACTTTTCTTTGTTGGCAGATTACTGATTACCAGTTCAATCTTGTTGCTTGTTATTGGTCTGTTCAGGTTTTCTATCTCTTCTTGGTTCAGTCTGGGTAGTTTGTATGTGTCTAGAAACTTATGCATATCTTCCAGATTTTCATACTTGCTGTCATACAGTTGTTTATAATAGTCTCTAATGATTCTTCATATGTCAGTGGTATCAGTTGTAAGGCCTGTGTTTTCATTTCTGACTTTTCCTTCTCTCTTCTTTTTTATGTTAACCTAGGTAATAGTTTGTCTGGTTTACCTTCTTGAAAAACCAACTTCTTGTTTCATTGATCTATTCCATTGCTTTTTGGGTCTCTATTTCATTTTTTTTAAATTATACACCACGATCAAGTAGGATTCATCCAAGGGATGCAAGGATGGTTCAAAATATGAAAGTCAAAAAACGTGATACATCACATCAAAAAACTCAAGGACTAAGTCCATATGATTATATCAATAGATGCGGAATAAGCATTTGACAAAATTCAACATCACTTAATGATAAAGATTCTCAACAAATTAGGT